>NC_056731.1:33161887-33396887 GCF_019279795.1 Protopterus annectens
AGGTGAAGGTGCAGGAACGGAAACCATATCTGTCGAGGCCAACTGGGGGCAATGAGGATCATTTTGCAACCCAACGATTTTGCTTTCTGTATGAGTCTTGGAATTACGGGAAAGGGGGGAAATGCATAAAGGAGTCCCTGAGGCCAATCGTGGACTAGAGCGTCCCTGGGAGTTTGACCTGGAGGAGGAAGCAGGGAGAAGTAGCTGCTGCATTTGTTGTTGAGGGGGGTGGCAAATAGATCACAGCAAGGCTGGCCCCATTTGCAGAAGATAAGGTCCGCAACTTCCTGATTCACAGACCACTCGTGAGGCATGAGTATAGCCCTGTTGAGCCTGTCCGCTATTACGTTGGATTTCCCAGGAATGTGCATTGCTGTCAGAAAACATTGGGAGGAAATCCCCATTGCCATAGCCTGAGGGCTTCTCAACACAAGGGGTAGGACCTGGTCCCGTCCTGCTCGTTGATGTACCACACAACTAACATGTTGTCTGTTTGGATTGCAATAGTCCCGGAAGGAAGAGAGTCTTGAATAGCTTGCAATGCTAGGAGCACCGCTCTCATCTCTAGGACATTGATATGCAGATCGTACTCATGAGGTTGCCACATGCCCTGGACTGTCCTGCCTAGATAATGCCCCCCTGCCCCATCAGGGAGGTGTCCATGGTCACCGTGGCTACCGGAGGGGGTTGAATGAAAGGTCTGCCCTGAGTCACCAGTGGGAGACCATCCACCAAGAGAGGTGCCTTTTGCATGTTTCTGTAATCAGGATCATGTGAGACATGGGTAGTTCCTGGAAGGACCACTGCGTGAAGAGTAGCCACTGAAGGACTCTCATGTGGTAACGCGCTAATGGTACAAGAAGAATGGCAGCTGCCATGGAGCCTAGAACTTGCAGGACATGTCTGACTTGGATCTTTCTGCTCTGCATTAGAAATGACACTTGTTGGCGAATAGAGAAAACTCTTTCCTGAGGTAACCTTGCAAACATCTGTTTTCTGTTTATTTCTGCTCCTATATATGTAACAGATTGACAAGGCAACAAGGCAGATTTTTCGAAATTTACTGTAATGCCTAGTTGGGTGCAGGTTGATACTGTATAATCCCGTGCCTCTAAGAGTTGATGCCTGGTGGTAGCAGTTAGGAGCCAGTCATCTAGATAGGGAAACACCTGGAATCCTTGACGTCTCAGGTGAGCCATGACTACTGCCATACATTTGGTGAACACCCTGGGGGCTGTGGTGGGACCAAACGGCAGAGCTCTGAACTGGTAATGACTAGCCCCTACCCGGAAGCAAAGAAATCTCCTGGAGCATCTTCCATTTTGATATGGTAGTAAGCATCCTGAAGATCTATGGAGCATATCCAGTTGTCCTGACCCAGAAAGGGGAGAATGGACTGCAGTGTTACCATCCGGAACTTTTCTTTTTGTACAGATTTGTTCAATCTGCTGAGATCCAGTATTGGTCTCCAGTCCCCTGTCTTTTTTGGTACTAAAAAGAATCTTGAGTAAGTTCCAGATCCTAGTTGGTCTGCGGGGACTTCCTGAATGGCTCTTTTTTCTAGCAGTTTTGAAACTTGAATAACTGCGTTATCCCTTAGATTGGGTGGGACATTTGGGATGGACTTTTTTGACTTTAGAGGGGGTTGATGGAAGGGGATTTTGTAACCTCTGGATATGATAGATAGTACTCATTTGTCTCTTGTTATATTTTGCCAGGCTTTTGGGTACAGGGAAAGTCTTCCCCTGACTGCCTTCAGAGGTGAGCAGTCGGGCAACCCATCAGGGTTGCTGGAAGGGTTTGGCAGAGAAAGTTTCTCTGTCACCCTGATTTTGTGGTCCCCCTCTGCCACGAGGGCGGCGTCTGCCATTGTTGTTTCCCCCTCTGCTCCTGGGGGAAAAATCATCACATGTGTCAAGCAAGGGACCCTGTGACTTTCAAAACCACATCTTTCCACCCCTCTGACCTTTGGGATAAGGTCTGTTAGGAGTGGAAAAACGGACTCCCATGGCAGAGAAAGTCTTGCCTTCCTGCTCACACCTGGTAAGCGTGTCTTTCACCTGAGGCCCAAAAAGCGAGGAGCCATCAAAGGGAGTATTTGTGAAGGATGTTCGAAATTGTTCTGCAAATTGACACAGCCGCAGCCAAGCATGTCTCCTGAGAGCCACTCCTGTACCTGCGGCATTGCTCACTCCATCAGCTGCATAGGAAATCAGCCTCATGGAGGAGTTGACTATTGAATTGAGTCACAAGCTGGGAAGCTATTTTGGCTGATGCTACCTCAGCTGTAGGATCCTGTAGGATATCTCCAAGCTCTTTTAGAAGATCCCTTTGAAGTCGTGTAAAATGAGAGAGATAATTCAGGGACCTCACTGACAAGGCTGCTGAGGAAAACATTCACGTCCCATATCTGTCCATCGTCCTAGACTCTTTGTTTGGTATATGGGCAGATGAAAAAATTTCTGCTAACTCTTTCTTGGTGGCTGCTGCTACCTCCATGGCATCAACTGGCACACCTTTAATGAGAAATTGTTTGTCCTGGGGGCTGTTATGAATTTATTTGGTCTCCTTGGAGTAGGTTCCACAGAATCCGGAGCTGACTACAGACATGAGTGGATCGAAAGGTGGAGACACCCAGGAGGTGGACGGTTGGGAACCGAATGCCTCCAGGTATACAGACTTGGCCTCGGTAGGGGCTACGGAAGACCAGCCACCCCTCTACCTAAGCATTTCAAGGATGTCTGAAAAGGAAACATCTTCTGAGTTGGACCTGGAGGACCCTTCCAATTCATCCAGGTCTATATCTGAGGCGACAGACTCTGGGGAATCTAGGTGCTTCCTCTTGCACTTATTCTTCCGGGGAGGCTCCTCTGAGTGATCAGGGGAGGCCTTGGAAGAAGAGGGGTCACCCAATAGGATGTCCTGGGGCATAGGTTCCCTATGCTTCTGGGCCGGAGGAGGAGCAGAGGTTGACACAGACACCACAAAAGAAGGAGCCGATGGGGCTGATAGTAGGGCTGTTTCAGGGGACAGCACACTCCACATGACCGCGAAGGCATCCCGACCCTGAGGCAAAGAAAGCTCCGGCTTAGAAGAGACTGGCGTCCTTCTCCGCGTCGAGGGCGACGGCAACGAGGCTGATGTGGGAGCCGTGTTCACCTGCGCCAAAGCTCCGAGAGGGAGAGCGGGGTCGGACAAGGGTCTGATGCCACTTCCCCCCTCGGAGCCGATGAGAGAGCTTTGGCGCCCAGATCCCTCGACGGACGGTGCAATCGAGGTGATCTGAGCTGACATCGGAACCGAAGAGGAGGTGATCGGCGTGGTTGTGTTATACTATCAGCGCGACCATGGTCTCCGGCTCTGAACTAAGTGTAGTCGGAGGAGGAATGGAGATGGAGGCGGATGGAGCCGCAACCTGCTGAGGTGGGCTGAAAAGTAATTTTGCAAGGGCCTGTGATTTAAGCAACCTGCTGACTACTCTCTCCACGTCCTGATCCGATAACCTAGAGGATCGAGAGGAGTGGGATGAAGTGCGATGACGGCGTTCACTTCCTAATAAGGGTGACTGTGGCACCAAGCAGATCGGCTCCAATGAAGGAAATCTTGCTCGCTTGTGGCTCTGAGATGGCTCCAAGGTAGCAATTAGAGCCGAGGGAGGAGTTGACTTGTCGATGCTAGTCAGCACCGACAAACTTGGTTGTTCAAGCCCAGGGGTTGGCTCTGAGGATGGAGCTGACGGCTTGACAAACTTAGAGGATTTCACTGGCTGAGAACCTTTAGCCGGGGAATCCTGTGATTTCAATAATCCTCGAAGGATTAATTTGTTTTTGTGCTCCTGCAGGACCCTTGGACTAAATGCATGACAGATAAAGCAGGAGTCCTGCAGGCACACAGCCCCTAAACAATAAACATAGCTGGTGTAACCATCTGTCAGAGACATTTTCTGACAGCATGAGTCACACTTTTTGAAGCCAGAAACTTTCGCCCCTTTAGACATCTTACACTACTAAACTAAGAAACAAACAGTCTTTTTTTTTTTTACAGTTAAGGAAAAGAAAGGAGAGCCTCTAATTTAAATGGCTGTCCTAGGGGAGGAGGGAGAACTCTCTAATTTAAATGAGTTCAGGGGAAACAGAAAGGCCTGCAAGTATGGAGCGATGGCCAACAAAGCTACAACAAATAAGCAAGGTGATAAGGGATAAAGTACTATATCTAGACAAAAACTTGATCAATTTTGAAGAAAACACAATTATAATAATAGAAAAAACTATATTAAGCCTGAACTAGTAACGAATCAACCTAGCAGCTGAAGTGGCAAAGGAAATCTGGGTAGCTGACGCTGGGCATTCTGGGATAAGGGTTAGCCTCGAGCCAGTAAATAGCTTTCAAGCTATAGAATAAGGCCGAGCCGGAGCCGAGGATCGCCTCCGAACCCAAACAGCAAGAAGAAAGGCGAGATGGGTCAACTTAACATTAAAAGTTATCAAAAACATGCATCTATAACATTGGTGTGATTTCTAACCTAAATCCAATAAAAAACTGGTTTCTACTTGATTTAAAACCTAAAAAGAATACGAGTTTCTGTCAAAGTGATCTTTATATTCTGTGATTACTTTGAGGTATAAAAATGGCATAAAAATTATTATTTTTTATTAAAATTCAAGATGTAGCTGCTCCTTTGCCTTTGAGGATAGGAACAGAATCGAATGCCATTTTACACAGAATTGTGCTTGCAGCATCTTCTGCAAATTTCAAAACAAAAAGTTGAACTGTTTTGGAGATAAATGCTTTTGTATACAAACAACCAGTGATTAAGGGACAATCATTTGGAAAATGGCTAGGTGTTAAGATTTCCCAGATGACCAACTTTGTCCATCATCCCACAACACACTGCCTTCTCTTGCTCTGTATTAGTTCTACATCGAGCAAAAGATTTCCATATAAGAATAATAAGCAGCACAGACCAGACCGGGGATGTTTTGTTCCTACAGATGGGACTTGTATGGGACCAGATAACATGCAAGGCTATATTCTTATCAGTGCCAGGTAGACACTGTCTGAGCCTCTACTTAAACTGTTCAACCTCAGCCTATCCATAGGGCTTGTTCCCAATGCCTGCAGAACAGCCCATGCACAAAGGTGTCCTTATATATAAAGAAGCTAGGGAGCATAACATACCAAAACAAATTTATGTAGACATACACAACTTAAGTGATCTAGACCCCACACAGTTTGGTTTTGTGAAAAGCAAGTGCTGTCTTCCTGAACTTAGTAAACGTCTTTTAAAAGGTTACAGAGACTATGGTAAGTCATCACTCCACCACCCTGCTTATCTTGACCTAGCCAAGGCTTTTGACACTATTGGTGTGCTGGTATAATTGAAAAATCAGACAAACCTAATGTAAACCCCTCCATTTTTCCTCTAGATTTCAAACTGGATATCCAACAGATCCCTAGTTGTGAAAGTTGCTGGTACCCTCCCTGAATGCAAAAATGTAGCTAATGGATTACCATAGGGATCAATGCTGGGCACTGTCCTGTTTGGCATTTATTTTGCAGACGCCCAAGCCAATATTCCTGATGACATGGTTGACCAAGTTTGTTGATGACTGTGAGCTGGGCACTATTATTCACTCATCCACTGACACTAAACTGCTCCAAGTGCTTGAATATGCATGTACCTAGTGCACTGAAAACAGTTTCAAGAAAATGTAAAAAGTGCAGCATAGTGGTGTTCATCAAAAAAAAACTACTCCCACCATATATGTTACAAGTGGTACTCATCTTCAAAAGAAATCTGGGTACTTACAAAGACAACTCTCTCTCTCACCTGATCATTATGTTTCCATAGTCAGAAAATCGTTCTAGCTGGCTTTTTTTAATTTCTAACGGAAGATCATTCAAAGTAGTCATCTTAGCACTGGACTCTTCCCTTATCTGTCCCATCATTGCATGCAATACTCCCTTAGTTACATACAAATCCAAGCATATCACTCAAACAGAAATGTCTCATTGATTTTTAACCAAGAAAATGAAAGACCTTAACTCCTTCAATTATCCCAACAGATAAGCACAACTAGTTAGTCTAATGATTATGTACACCTTGCTTACATCCACCCTCAGGCTCTTCCGCCCTTCTCAAGGAGGAAGAGCTCAGCTGGTTGCGAGATAAACTTGACAGCACCCATCTAGTCATCCAGGTTTAATCTGAAAAAATACAAAATCACATTGTTTAACATGCAGAGAATGTTTATTCTGGAGGAAGGTGAGATGTTGGGTAATGTCTCTCTCTCTCTCTCTCTCTCTCTCTCTCTCCCTCGATCACTTTCTGTGTTCTGCTGATGAGGGTTCAGGTCTCTGGTTCCAATATTAGCTAATCAGATTTCTAATGGCACAGTAAGCTATATAAAGATCACACCTCAGGAGGCTATGGGACTCAGGGTACAGGAACAAAGCTTTCAATGCTTCCTGATAACTAAGGTTCTTAAGACCAGACATTTTTGTTAGGAACTTCTGGGGCTTGTCAAGTTTAGTGAGAGGTCATTGAAGATACATACCAAATGAAGGATTGTACGCTATACTGGGTCTGATTAGTGCTGAAACTAGGGAATATAATATTTCTGCATCTAAACAAAATACCTTTGGCTACTAGTTGTATTAAGCAGAAGGATTTCCTGATGGCAGTTGCTACATAATACTCAAAGGAGAGGGAACTGTTGACCTAAGTACTCAGGTCCTTGACTACTTTTTCATTTTGCAAGGGTGTGTTATCCATACTTTGGACTGAGGATAACTTCTGATTTCTGAAAGAAACAATATTACCCTTTTTACTGTTTGATTTAAGCCCATTTTCTCTACACCAGGTACTAACCAAGGTAACCATTTCCTGAAGAGTTCTGATAAATAAAGGGTTTTTTTAACAATTGCATCTAGTTTGCAGTCATTTGCAAATTTGGTTAACTAGAGGTCCTGGTTATTCATTTTTGAGATCAAAGAAATAAACAACAGACAGGAGAGGACCCACCACAGACCCCTGGAGGACTCAATTGGTTACTTTAGCACTGCTTGAAGGGATACCTGTAAGATGAACTATGTGGGTTCTGTCATTTAGCCAACTGGCAATCTATCTTTCCAGATCTATATTAAAAGATTACAGATTTCTTACAATTCTGGAATAAGGTATGGTATTGAATACTTTGACCAATTCAAGATAAGCTGCATAAAAAGCATGACCACTGTCAATAGCTTGTATAACCCTCTTAAGGAAATTAGCAAAGTTTAACATGCAAGATTTCCCTTTGAAGAAGCCAATTTTGTGAGTCAAACTTAATGAGATTTTTAATATCATAATTAATGAGATTTGTTATGATATGGCCCATAGTTTTACATATCAGACTCATAAGACTGGTGGGTCTATAATTCCCATGGTGAGTGGTAGGGCCACCTTGTGCAAGAGCAATACTGCAGCAGTTGATCTAGATTCAGGTACACAGCCTGTGGCGAGGCTTAGGTTAAACAATTTAAGAAGAGATTTGGTGCGAATCTGACACTATTTAATAATCACCTAGGTTTGTTATCAAAACCCATGCAGGAAGTGTTTTTTTGTTTGTTTGTTTTAGATAACACCTAAAGATCATGTTCTTTTTAATGATAGAGAACAAGAGAATCTGGGATGGTGATGTTGGAATAGGTGCTTTGTGGGCAAAGTCTGCAGAGAACTTGTTTGCTAGTATATTCACTATGTCATCTGGGTCAGAGTGGAGATCCCATTAAGGAAATGTTCAGAGCAATATTAAGCACTATTCCTCAGTTTTCTAACATAGTTAAAAAAGGATATGTAGGTTTTCTTTGCTTCAGAAGCAGACCTCTGTTCACTTGTTGCTTTACTGATCCTTCTAATGCTACCACCACAGAGTTTTTTTTTTTTAATTTCCCACTGCAGTTGGCTCTAGCTATGACTGCTAGATCTATGCATTGAAGTTAGCTGCTGTATCAGTGGCAACATTAGTAATGCTATGGGAAAATCTAGAGATTTCATCATATAATGTATAAGGTTCACTATTTTGAAGTCCTTAGATGTGGAGATATTGGCTACAGTGGAATGGTGGTTTTGAGAGTAAATGTCACAAGTATATAGTCCAACATAACTGCAGAAGGATAGAAAGGGAGTGGAATGGTAGATGCAATATAAGTGAGGACTAGATCCAGAATATTTTGGCCTCTGGTTGGTTTGCTATCTGGCCCATGGAATTCCTATTTATCAAATCCAGAAATTTCTGGGAATACCATACGTTAGAGATATAGCTGATTTAATGTTTGATTGGGTAGTTGAAGTCACCTAGGATTATGGAGTTATCATTTATAGGAATTTCATCTAAAACTTTCAGGAATCTAACATGATAATTTGGAGATATGGAGGAGGTTCTGTAGCATGCTACAGACTGGTAGATGTTTACTCCATGGTAAACTGAACTTCTTGGGGCATGGTCTGTGTGTTTTTGGATATCAGTCTACATGAGATGTGTCCTTGATAAATATGGAAACACCACCACAGTTTCCACCTGTCCTGAAGGCATGGTAAGGCCAGAACCCGGGTATGGGGGAGAGCGTTCTTTTTATTTAAACAAAGTCTCCATAACTACACATACATGGACATGTTCCACATGCAGGAGCACCTCAAGATGAAGCAATTTGTTATGGAGACTCCTGGTGTTGACAAGTGCCATCTTAATGTGGTCAAAGTTAAGGCTGAAGAATTTGCTAAGCTGAGGTGTCTGTTAGATGGACTCACAAAAATGGCACAATGAGTGCAGCAAGCCCTTTTGCCAATATGTGGACAACTTGTCATCCCTTACAAAACAAGTAAGGTTGTCTATTGTGTCTCATCCCAGGCTTAAAATGCTGGATATCCTGTGGAACAACAAAAGCTAAAAAGCCAATTATTCAAGACAATTATCTTCTCTTTATACCTAGGCATGCTTCTAGGTGAAAGAAGGATTCCACTCTATACATCATATAGCATAGCCTGAATTAAGGTTTGCATGCATCTTTTTTGTTACATGCACTGCTTATTCTGGCCCATAGTTATGATCCAGATGTGGCCTCTTAGCCAGTGACACTGCTTATTGCATTTGACTCCTCTGGCATAGTCATCCCCTGCAGCTGGCTCCTCCACAGACTCCTCATCGGGCATCTCCTCCTTCACAGTCTCCTCCCTTGCATCCAGCTCCTCCACTGGCTCATCAGACACCTCCTCCTTCACAGGCTCCTTCCCTGCAGCTGGCTCCTCCACAGGCTCATCAGGCATCTCCTCCTTCACAATCTCCTCTCTTGCATCCAGCTCCTCCACAGGCTCATCAGGCACCTCCTCCTTCACAGGCTCCTCCCCTGCAGCTGGTTCCTTCACAGCCTTCTCATCAGGCACCTCCTCCACTGCTGACTCCAGGACTTTCTCTTACTAAATGTCTTTATATTAGCATGTTGTGTAATGCTGCATATAGTACAAATATTTTACTGCATGCTGCAGGGTCATACTGCTGTGAATACCCAAAAATGTACAGAGAGTGGAAAAAGGACTTTTAATAGACTGAACACGTGTTCAGCAATGGCACATTCTGTGATAGGGTATTATTGTAAGCATTCTTTGCCATGGTCTGTGAGTTTCTAATTTTTGTCATACGTCATGACTGCAGGGCATATCCAGAATTGCCAAGAATCTCCATCCATCCAGAGACAAACCACTAATAATCACACATGTGCCAAATGTGGGAGTTTTGGGCACTGCTTAGGTGGTCTACAGACACACTGTATTTTATATCATGTACATTGCACACCACCTGGCAGATGATGGAGTAGAACCCCTTACAGTTGATATAATGTTGTCCCTGCTCCACAGTTGGGTCCTTTATTGCAATCTGGGTGCAGTTTATGGCCCCCATGCAGCAGCATGGCATCAAGAACCTGGTGCAGTATCCTTGAGCTAGATGATTGGGGTACACCTACTGTATCCACTGCTGGTTTCTGAAAGTTCACTGTAGCCAGTATTCTCAAAGATGCACATGCCTTGATGTCCACAGGGATGGGTAAATTATGCATCCCACAAGCCTGCATATGAGGGAGATATATCATATGCAGGAATGTAAGACACAGAGACACATTTCAACCCACTCCTGTATAGTGCCTTTACCCACACTGTAGTTGTCCACTATTTCTGTTACAGAGAGCATTGTATGTTAGCTGCAGATAGATGACTTAGTGCAAACAAGGGCAGCAATGTACACCTCTGTGACTAGCAGTCATGTCAAAATCCTTTTGCATATACATATTGGGTGGCATAGTGGTGCAGAGGTTAACATTACAGTCTCACAGCAAGAAGTTCTCCCGTTCGATTCTCAGCTGGGGTGCCTTCTGTGTGGAGTCTGCATGCCCTCCCTGCATTTGCTTGGATTTCCTCCAAGTACTCCGGTTACCTCCCACACTCCAAAGACATGCATCTGGAGCGTTTCTCCCCGGGCCTCCACTGAAAATAGGCTCTGTCCTAGTCAGACTTTCCTGGTAAACAAATGTTAAATAAATAAAATATTGACTAATGCAGCAGTTACCCATATATGTGTTCATACTCTACTACCTATAATGGGAATACTTTGCCTCTGTCAACAATTCTGGCAGTAGCATATCTCTGCATGGAACATACACATTTCTGAATCACCCTGCCATATTGTTTACCCTCATTGGCATCCACCATCACCCTCATTTTCATACTGTTACTTACTTCCATGTGATTATACTATCTTTTGTATTATGAAGGCCAAGTTATTTCTCCACTTCCTGCAAATTTTATTCAATGTGCATTTGAATCACTCCTACCAGTCAAATGGCCACTCATCACAAAAAAATCATCTACTGCAATGCAAAGCTGTTTCTGAATCCCAACCTAAATTTTAAAAATATGTTACTGAGACCTTTTCTGTTGTCAGATGTACTGCTAATGAATAGATAGCTAGGCTTAAAGATAAACCTTGAAAGAGTTTTAAAGTCAACACAAAATTTGGTAATAGTGTGAATGCATTTTTAGATGAAGGAGTGTACAAAAGAGACAGCTGTAGGCCAAGGTTACAGAGAGCAATAAACACTAATATTACCTTGCATGCTTCCAGTCTCAATCCCTCCATGTTAGACATAATACACTGCAAGGAAAAAAATATCATCTCCGCAGGAACAAACCAGATATGGTGGATTTACAAACTGGAACACATGGAATCAAGTGCAGTTTTTGTAAATAAAAGACATAATGAAAATGTAGTTGGATCTATTAAAAAACACTATCTGTAACTGCCCTGGGAATACAAATGAGCCTAGAAGTTTCGCTACTTCTGGGAAATTAAAGGCAGTGTAAATATATACCCAAGAACATTACTAACTATTCTGTACATCATTATAATGCAAGAAGCAGTATAATAAACACTGGAAAATGCTTAAAGGGACAAGACAAAAACTAGTTTCATACCTGAAAAACATACTGGTAACCAATTTTTTGTTACTTAATAGTTATGACACATTTGCAAGAGTGTTTGGTTTATTTTTTTTTTTTTTCACAATAAAGTAGAAAATTTTAGAATAAGGATTTGAGGTCATCTGGTTGATAGGCTATGAAATCACCTTGGACACACATACTATAATCTAATGTAGTGACCATGCTCATAAAGGAATTGAATCAAGAAAATATTTCTTCTCTCCAGAAGGTAGCTCTTGATTTACTGATAATAAAGTATTTCATGAAGAGAGATGGAAGCCACTTATAGGTCCATCCAAATGTTAATGACAAAATTTGCTGTGTACCTTTACTGAAGCCATAAAGCATCAAAACTATTAGGAAGAAACATAAATAATGAAGTGTACCACTGAATATTGGCTTTGACTTGTTTCATGTTATACTTATGTTACTATAAATGCTATGTGTTTCACTTGTTAAAACAATTAGAAACTGAAGAATGACTTGTCCAAAAAGTTGCCTGTTTTATTATTTTAATAAATTAATGATAATGCTCAGGCATCCATTTGTTATTTTATTTATTTATTGCTCTCATATTATCTTATTTCTTCAGCTCTGTTTTCTGTATGTGTTTGAGATATATAATATTTTGGGTCAATAGTTGCATTTTACAAGTATGGTTTTGGTGGAATTTTGTACAAAGGTGTAAATGAGCATTTTAGCACAAAACATGCGTTGTTTGCTTTAAACTACAGCATCTCAGGGTCTTACCAAACTATGGGCAGGGAAATCACCAACAGTTTTACGAAACTTATTCCCACAGATGATGATGGTGCTGGGAATACCAAAACATACCACATTTCTGCTGTCAGCCTTAACCCCAGCGACCTCTACTCAGAGGGACTGCTTTGCATTCAGCCTTGTTGCCAGTGGGAAGGCCTGCTTTCAGCATGACAACCTTTCTCATTAGATGCTATTGTACTGACAGGAGGACAGCATAAGGCATTGTCAAAGAAACTAGCTCATTGTCTGTAAAAGGCTGGGTCATGAAGGTGCTAACAATGTTTTTCTGTGGTGAAAAAGAAATAAAAAAGATTTTGTTACTGTGCCATTCTCCTGTCATTGAATAACATCAGTTAGCTGGTACATACAGCTGTTATTGCACTGAGACCACTCCAAAACACTGTAATCCTAAAACATTAAATCAGGAAATACTTAGTAATTTGGATAACTCAATCCAGGTACATGCCAATGGCTGGCTATGTTTACTATGCAGCCAAAGTTATGCTAATACAGATGCAGCAGCAGCAGCAGTGAAATCAACAGTCATCAGGAGCAATAACCCTTGGGAGGCCTTCAGTCAGATGGCCACTCTCCTGGGTGAGGCAGGCATGTAAATATCAGTGTCCACTTTTTGAAACAAGTAAATTTCTATGCAGCTTAATTATGAATGGATGGCAAGATTTATTTCATTCTAAAGGGACACGTTAAAACCAGTTTAGAAAAATGGCAAGTCAATGACTTCAGAGTTTTGATTCGAACACTGCTTATGTTAAGACTTTAACAATGATTTCCACAGTGGTGGTAATCATTTGGTGGGAATGCACTTTGCTGAAAACTTTTATTAGACCTAAACAGCAGAAACACCCTTTAAGGAAATACTACATTGTAGAGCAAGTGACAGATCAATTACCCTGGATATATATATATATATATATATATATCTATATATTTATATATCTATGCCTATATAGTTCCACTTGGTTGCTACTAAATTAAAGTTGTTTTCTTTTCATTTTCAAGAACTGTGTATTGCTAGTACAATAACGCACGTGTGCACACACACACACACTGTATATATATATATATATATATATATATATATATATATGTATATATATATATATATATATATATATATATATATATATATATATAAGTCGTAAGTAAACCGATCTTTGCAGGCCTTTCTTAGTCATAGTCTAGTAAACAGCTATGAACTCTGAACTATTATATACCTTAACAGCAGGGTCAAGCACATGGATATTATACAGTCAACCAACACATTTTAGGAAGTGGGAGGAATCTAGAAGATGTGAAGAAATTTTGAGCAGATGTGGAGAACAGGCAAATGCAACAAAGAAAGTAACTGCAAGTCAGGATTCAACCTCAAACCACCATGATGCTCAAATAATTCCAAAGCTCTGAACAAAATATGTAGAATATTTTACAGCACTCCACTAAAATCCACCATGTAAAAATATAAAGCAATAAAAATTGTCATTCAACAATCATGATGACTTCACCAGATTCACCATCAACCTAGGAAATCATCAATTTACCCATGCAGCTGTAATTATGTAAATCAAAAATGTTAAGCTCTACTGCATGGACACATAAAAGCAAGAACCTTTAAAATGTCTAAAGTTGGATATCTCTCACTGAAACACAGAATCCTTGCAAGACAGCCCATGACTTCAATCAGTGTGGAAGGCTTGTTTTCAAATTAGTACAAAGATTTAAAAAATCACAGTTGTAGAATTCTTGTTGCTGTAATCATTTTGCATCACAGGACAATGTTACATATATTGTTTAGTAATTGTCTACATTGTTTAGGGAAACTGTTTAATACAGCAATGAGGTTTACTATATCCCACTTTATGAAAGACAGTCCCTATTTTGAGCCATTGCATCCAGTGAAAAAACAAAATAAATGGCAAATGTCCTAAGATTTTTAGGACAAAAATATTTCCTAAATTTCCTTGGAATAGCTGCATAAGCCAAATACTTTTTTGTAGCTGAAACTCCCTGATATTATATGAAATAACAAAAACAACTCAAATTTTACAAGAGTGAACTTTTATTTTGACAAAAAGGTGAAGCCTATATTTTGCGCTGGTTTTGGACATGGTTTGCATCTCCATAAAAAATGTCCCATTCTGAGCACTTTAAAAGGTGAAACCCCTGCAGTGCTCTGGCTAATGGCTACCTAGACAGATACTGGCATGCTCATCATTAGATACACCCAGAAATATGCTGAAAATGAATAAAAGGTTTCCATTTTTCAGAATCAGTTTTTGACGGTTGTAAAATCACTTAGACCAACTTTAGAAGCGCACATAAAGAACCAGTACTTTGTATTCATTTACTTTGCTCATAAAGTTAGATACTGTATATTCATCAATGCAAAACTTAATTTCTAGGGATAGTTTGGTGTAACCCAACAACATTAATTGCCAATGGCAAAGCCCAGCATCAATAGCCACACCAGTGTCATCCATACTAAATGTGACAAAAACTAAGCATGTCTCTCCACACTATAAATTCTCATATCTCCCAATTATTACTGATTTTTGGCACAGAATTTTGCTCTGTTCTTCCTAATCCCTCCTAAAACTGACAATTTCAGGAGAAAAGGTGATGGATTACACTTTAATTTATTTATCCTTTGTTGACTGTGTTAGTCCCACAAGGTTAGTGGTGTCTTTTCAGGAGACATACTATTACTAGGGGAAATGTGGTCACGGCATTGGGGAATTTCAGCTACTCTTTTCAATAGATGCTGTGGGATCTTTTACATCCACCGGAGTTACCACTGACTCAAGCAGATAGGACCTCGGTTTAACATATTCCCTGAATAATACAATGAATAATGGTAGTATGTAGTGCCCCCCCCCCCCCCCATACATGCGTATTCACCTTATCTTATTCTAGCAACTTCTCAAGTTATTTTTAAGTGTGCCTGATCATTCCTGGATTTGTCCCTGATTCTGGAGGGAACGGGCTGATAACTTGTGCTTTTGGTTAACAATATTGTCACTTCGTTTTGGGCAGCTACACATAGGTCATTCTTACCTGCATTTTGCAATGTTTCAATATTTTGTGGCCTGGTAGCTAATTCCGCTATAGTTTGTACAAACTGTGTTCTTGCTTTCTGGTACTGTTCAAAAACTGTTAAAAAAGAAAATATGTTTCAGATACTACTGCACAGTGATCATATTCACTTTGACCCCCCAAAATGACATTAGAAATAAAGCAAAACAAATTAGTAAATAATAAATGCTTTACCTTGAAGGACCTGTCTCTGGCTCATGATCTGGACAGTTTTTTTTCTAAATATTTATTAAAGCAGACAGCTATTAAACTGCTGGCGCTCCGTTAACTTCACTCTACTGACACTTTTACTCTGAATACGCCTTTCTAAGCTGTCAATAGCAACTCTCCTCGCGTTTGTGCTACAGCGACCCGGTTACCAAGGTAACGCATGGCGGAAGTCAGTGCTCAAACTCCAACATAGGAAATTGCCCTTCCCCCTTCGACTTCACCGCTGTGGTGTAGCAAGAAGTCTGATAAGCTGTAAACGTCTGGAGTTTAGCGTTTGTATAGACGCACCTCATTCAAAGACTGAAATGCATGCCATTTAAAGAGACCTCGACGGCTTGATTGCTACTTGGATATAAAAGGGGTATATGCCTGCTCACTTTGTGTATGTGTATATATATATATATATATATATATATATATATATATATATATCTATATAGTCACACACACACACATATATATATATATATATATATATATATATATATATATATATATATATATATATATATTGTATAGATATATACGCATATGCACATGTATATATAGTGTGGAGAAAAGTTCCCAATTTAGACAGATAAAAAAGCGGCTGTTGTTGACTGCTTAGGCTGAGTGGAAAGAAAGCAATAATACATTTTAAAATGGATCTACACCGATTGCTGTATTTGGATACTTGACTAATCGTTTTCTGTTGTGTTTGTGGTGCGAAAGCAATGGTGGCTGTTTCTTTTTTTCCGACTGCTCTGTCGTATTTGGAAACCGCTACATTTTTCTCGCTGCGATTCTTTACAATTTTTGTGCAGGTTCCAAGAATTGTTTGAAGAGTCTCTGGCTATTAAATTCAGAAAAGTCGCCGTGTGTTGAAACAGAGACACGTTTTAAGTTGCAGTTACTTATGTGTTGTTCTTTTTGAAGGATAGCTTTTTTTGCGGGGATGAGGTGGATTGGATATACTAGACTAATTTTTAATAATACGAGCTAGAGCAGTTACTAATTCTGACCCTTGTTTAATTCCTTCACGTAGACATCTCTATATATAGAAAAATGGGACAATATAATTCTTACTTTGTTCTGCACCATTTTAGGATGGTTATTATTTTACAAGTAGACGATTGTTTATTATGTGTTACATAGCTCTCAACCTTCCATCTCCAAAATGAGGAACACTAGCCCTCATAATGTGGAACAAATGGGCAAAATGTGGAACACATACTAATGGCTTGCTAACAACTTCAACTGGGAAGGTCACAGTATGGTTAAAATGCGCTGGTTTTATTTATAAAGAAGATCCTTTAATGAATTAATATGATTCATATCTATTTACAATGGATTTCACATAAAAAATTTCCTAACACTGAATGTTTGACGGAGTCTTTCAATGTGGAACATTGAGGAACTTTGAGGAACGTGAACTTTTTAAGACCCCAAATGAGGTACGTTCCTCATAATGTGGTACACTTGAGAGGTCTTATAAATTATAATTACAATTGACAGTGACCACATCATTGTGACTTTGTTTTTCAGTCTGTCCTTTCTCCCGTTGGGTGTTTTGTACTAGCATGATATGACTCATCCATCTATCTACCTATCAATCTATCCATTTATACATTTGATAACCCGGAGGATCGGTAGGTCAGAGGACGCTCTGCAGCATACAGAGAAAACAGAAATGGCGAATTGTAGTAGTATTTACAAATAAGATAACGACAACACTTACGATTTAACATATTTGCAGAATATTTAAATAGCAAATAACATAGCATGTATCCACAATAAAGTTCAGGCACTAGCTGATGCTTCTGTATTCAAAACAAAGCTAACCCCTTCATTCATTAACTTCTCACTTTTTTGTTCTGCTAGGTGGCATTGTTTGATTTACATTTTTAGCAGTGGCTGAGTATTTCCTTGGGGCTGGAGCACGTCCCTTCTGAGCACTGTGCGCTCCTCTCTTTGAGTTGCCAAGAGCGTTTGAAGTAATATGTGGATGTTGTGTCTTTCGGCTTTTCCCGGTTAGGGTTCGAGCGGAACCCCGGTCCGCTAATGATTGGCAGTTGATTTTTACGTGCGGAGTTGCCGGCCCTAACGCACAACCTTCAACGAAAGTACGCCCATTCACGCATGTCTCCATAGAAGACGCTCTAGCTGAGAATCGAACGGGACAACGACTTGCTGTGAGGCGACAACGCTACTGCAGCGCCACCACCGCGTATATTTCATGTTTGACCCTGAATGTAGTATTATAGATCGTGTTAAAGCATCTTTAGTGATCTTTTTTGTTACAGTGGTTAAAGGAGAACAGGCAACTTATCCTGTCATTCAGGTCAAGAGACTTGACAGATATTTCTGTGGTCACCAGGCTTCCAACTACTTTGTGCTAGCATTGTATTGTAAAACTTTGCCTGTCTAAAAGGGACTCGGAAGCAAATTATGTGCTGAAAAGAAAAAAAATATATATAATTTTTAAATAGAAATGTTTCTGTAGAGCTGTTAAAGGTTTATATGTAGATGGTCTCGTTAAGATGGACAGTATGTTTAATTTTAAAATATATCTGGACCAGAACTTCCTACAATCTAACTGGGCATCTCTTGAGTACTGTATGTACTTCTTTCTCTCTCAGTATTGTGGGGTCTTGAAGAAAACCTCTGTTTGACAGAATACAATTTAGTATATTTTACTATGTTTTTTTTCCACTGGGGAAGACTTCTATCTTAGTATTTTAAGTGAAATTAGGAGAATGAAGAAAATCGATTTATGTAAAGCTGGGTTGTGATAGACCACACTTGCAGCACAAATTAATATAGAAATATTTAAACTAGACAAAACACAAGCTTGTTGAAACCCTGCTGTTATTTGGCCCAACTGACAAGGAAAGGGAGTACAGTGAAGACAACACAACTGAAGTTGAAGAGCTTGGTAGTCATCAGTATCCTAATGAAGTTGAACAGTGAATATTTCAGGGGGAAATTAGACGGGTATAAAAAAGCAAGGTTCTTTAGAATTAAATAAGCAAGTATCTGGTTTTGTTACTAGTCCCCTTTACATCCAGTTAAACACTCTGATGCTTTGAGTTACTCTGTCTTTTTTCATGACCTATATATAACTCAGGATTTAGAGGTATAGAAACATGTTTACAAGATGTTTTATGAATATATGCCTTATTTTTCTAATTTAACTTCAGATCATGAGCAGGTAAACTTTGCAGCTGCTGGAGAGAGTACCATAAGTATTTCTGAATTGTCTTCCCTGGCTAGGAATATGACTTTTTTGTGTCACTGCTAAAGCTGTTTGCTGGATGACATATGTTTGGATCTGCTACTGTGGTCTTCTGTCTTATATACTAATTTAATTTCAAGTCATAATCATTTAGAATTTGCAGCTGATAGGCAGAGTATTTCTGAAATGTCTTCCCCTGGCTAAGCGTATGACTTTTTGTCACTGCTAAAACTGTTTGCTGCATTACATACATGTGGGTCCGAAGTTTAAATGTTGTGGCTTGTATACTAATTTATCAAATATTATGTATTCCTTAAAACATTGTCATGCTGAAACTGCTGTTGGGGATGTGTAGGCCAGAGTTCTGCATATAGTGGGTATTGCTTTGAACATGTTTCTACCTGTTTATGAAGGCATCATAGTGTTTACTACAGTTTTAAATGACTAAGAAGGTGAGCTCCCCAGCTGGAAAAAAATCCTGTTTAGGCAGTGTTACTGTATGGGGCAAAATATTCCATTCTTTGGAAGTTTTGACTAAGGACAAACATGGTGTCAGGCTACCATCGTAGGGTAGGTAATGTGAGATGGAATTCTAGACTTTATTTCTTCCTTTACATAGTTGGGAGCTTCATTTTCTTCTGAGATGTATTAGACTTTCAGACAGACCTGTTCATGTGGTATATATAGACATATAAATATCTAAACATTTATAGAGGCAGTGGCAGATCCAAGTTCTGTTTCTTAGCATGGCATGATATGGGCACAGTAGCTGGTTGGCAGAGCATATAAAAAAACAGTCAATTAACTACTACAGAAGGTACTCCATACCTGAGTAAACCCACAGGATAGTGATGGAATCAGTGGTAAATGAACAAGTTATGGAGGCAGTTGTGAATTGACAGAGACCTAAGGGTCACTAATGCTCTGTCAGGGCATGAGGTCAATGTGCAGCGGCAGTCACACATTATGCCAGACTGCCCAATTGATGGAGAAGGCAGTAGTGACAGTAGTTGCTGCAGAATGGCATAGTTCATGTCAAACTAATGAATTCTGCAGTCAGGATTAAACTGCAATTTTTTGTGTTACTAAAAGTCGCAATTATTGTGGCAGGCTTGTTCAACAAGCCTTTTATATAACACAAAACCAAGACACAATAGAAAGACTACATCATGTTTGAGAAATAAGCTACCCAACAAGCCTGGCTATTTCTGCTACACCAATAAATAAGTTAAACCATTTGTAATGCTGACATAGAAGCAAGTGAGCTAAAAGATAGCCTCTACTTAGAAGTTCTGGCCATACAGTGAAGAATGCCTTAGCTATTAGAATGCAGGGCCCAGAGGGTAACTGTTTCTGCTGTCTACATTTTATAAGATCAAGGGAATTAACGCTGTCTGGAAGAAACATACAGGGTAAGACAATGCATTAAGCCCAGAAAGTTGTTAACCTTTGATAAAGTATAACAGCTAGGGAGAATATTTATAGGCAGTAAGTAAGTGGTTGGAGAGAGAGTGCAGTATATTAAAGATAACACACCCTCACATGCACTCAGTTTTCATAAAATGCACAGATTATTTGATGGTTATAACAGTATATGAAAAAGTATTGGTCAATCAAGCAGGGATAGACTAGAAAGACAGTAGCATTGTTTGAGATATGGGGAAAATGTTGAGCAAAGATCAGGACTGAACCCATAATCTGTGAAGTTCCTCAACTACTAAGTCATACTGTGCTGCCCAGTTTCTAGAAGTAGGCAAAAAAAAAACACTGCTAAAAATCACTGCATATTAGTATTTAGATGCATATCAAAGTACAGATTAACTGTGCCACAGTTTGTAAGTAGTTATATACACTGAATGACTTGACAGTTCAGTAGATCAACTTAAGACAGAAGCTCACACAGCACATAACTGCTTAATGAAATAAAATGAGTAGTATTTAGAAAAAATAGCTTACTTGAAAAATTACTGGGTGTCTGCAAAGCTGGGAGCCTACTGCTTAATGTGGGACATTTCTTACTTACTTGTAAGATGTTGTAGGATCGCCTTTATCCTCATGTAATAAAAAGTGTATATGCATCTTTAGCTGAATGAAGGTTTACTGATGCACAGGTCTAGTTGTTCCTTATTAAACTATAAGTTTCAGTCAGTTCTTTACAATATTTTGAGAGATGTTATAAAAAGTTTTGTCCTAAAACATTGGGAGTCTTTTCTTTTTGGCTGTTTTCCTCCCCTTCTGTTACAACCATTCCAGTGCCCTACACTAGGTTTATTGGCATGCTAGTCACCTTTTGGTCCACTGCCTGAATTTAAGCCGGGGCCTGTGAGGATCTTAAGGATGTCCTAGGGGAAGGGTTGTGCTGTCCTACTTGAAGCGGGGGATTTTTTTTTTACTTAAATCCTACCATGTTTCACCTTCCCTCCCTTGTGGCCACTGTTATCATGGTCAAGGGCATGTGCAAATTGGGGACATGCAACATTTTGCCCTGCTTCTGCAGCAATTCAGCCATCTCTCCACCCTTATCCCTTTTAGACCATGCCTGCAGTGGAGAAGTCCCCAGCTTCCAATAGAGAGCATCACTGGAGATACCCACAAGACCAACAACCCTCCCAGGGATGGAAACACCAATCCCTCTCTGCACCTTTGTCAGTTGCCCTAGCAGCAGTTATTCGAACCCAGGTTGACTGTGTCATAGTCAGGGCCTTATCTCTCTGCTGCACCAGCGTAGCATAAAACATTCAGAGTTTTGCAGTTGGTTGCAACACACACACACACGCGCGTGCACACACACACACACACACACACACACACACACACACACACACACACACACACACACACGTTTGCCTGCAATTGGACAGGTGGTGGTAAACCCCAAGATGTAAATATTTCCTGGGGATTCAGAAATAACACATCCAAAATTTCAGACAAGCCAGCACTGTTTTCATTGTGTGCATGACAAGCTTTTATGCTTATTACCTATGCATGTCGACAGGCCATTGTGTATAATGAGCAGCTCCTCGTTGTGGCTTCAGTACAAATTTGTGGCCAGATCTTGTTAAGAATACCTTACAGCTGGATTAAAGTACAAGCAGCTGAGGAAAACTGGGTGTGCATGAGCATCTCTGGTAGTCATTGCAAGTCTACATCCATATATGGGAAAACTGCATTGATAGTGTAGTGATTTAATTTACAGCAGCTAAATAAGTAGGGAAATGTTCCATGAAATGGAAAATATCACAGATGCCTACAGTTGGTGTGTAGAACTTTCACTATAGCAGTAGAAATCATAGAGATGGACAGAAGAGTGCAAAGATAGCTGCCCACCCAAGCGAGGCTGGAAAACACAATGGAGAAGGTGGTATGACAATACCTGAATATAGAATAATGTGAACTTAGACAGGAGAGGTGGCATATAGTATAATAACATGTTGTGCTGGTCTGCACTGGTCCTAACAACATTACAGTTTGATCAGTGGGCCTGTTGTATAATGTAAATATCACTAAAAAGGAAAATTTGAAACCCAGGGGAGAGTCAACACATCAATTCAATTCACTTGCATTATATTCTCAGTTACTTAACAAGGTGGGTCACAGAATCACTTAGACTAAAAGGTGTCATAAAACACACATTTCAGGGGAATGTAACACATCTACAGACAGCATACCAAACATTATAAAACAGCATACATCCCTCAGGGGATTAGAGCCTTCTAATCACTGCACTGACACTGTACAAATGACATCATGAGTACACTGAGACATACAAGCATGCAAACCAAGGGGAAAAAGCTTTACCATAGTTCAGATTTGCATAGTAGAGCGCAGCATCACTCAGCGCATTTGCATTAACTGATTGTAATATCTGTATCACATGACACTGTTTCGAATTAATTTTTGCCACAGGGCAAGAAAGGCCATTTCTGTTTGATTATACATGTGCATTGACATTGTCCTTCATGACCCATCATTCAATGTATGACCACAGGAAGATGATTTCGTTTTATAAGCCCTTTTTGGACATGTTTGTGATGTGTTAATCTATTTTTGACTAGATTAAAGGTTGAAAATGGGCATATAAGACAGAGATTAAAAGGGAAAGCAAACAGAGGGTAGAACATAACGTGAGCAAATAAGGAATGAGCAGGATGGAGGTGGGATAGGAACATACTGCTCAGGTTCTTAACTCAATAACCCTAGGCAAATCAGACAAAAATTGTAAACTCAGTTGGATGAGGATAAAATTGTACATACTGCCTACCTCAATCTGGCAAAGGCATTTCTCACAATACCCTACTCCAACATTGTAGAAAATCTAACTAGACTAGTTATTATATACTGCTACATCACCCACTGGATAGTCAGCAGGCTTACAGACAAGACCCAAAAAGTTAGAGTAAGGCACCTTCCTACACAAAAGGGCTAGCTACTAGAGTGGTCCCTCGGGGCTCAGTGCCAGGACCGCTGTTATTTGGCATCTACTTCTCTGATGTCAAGACAAACATCAAGGGCCTCAGGCTGACCAGATTTGCAGATAATTGCAAATTAGGTGCAGTCATTGAATCCCCTCAAGACACAACTATTCTCCAAGATGGTCTGACACAGAATAATAACTAATGCCAGAATCATGGTCCAAAACTCAGTGCCAAAAATTGCATCGTAATATCTTTCAGAAAGATTGCCACCCGAGAAAACTACTACATTGACAATACACTTCTATGAGTACTCTCTGTAGTCAGGGATTTGGGAGTGCATATAGACAGTGATATGACATTTGACCGTCATGTGTCTACTGTAGTGAGGAAATCATTTTGCATTGCACAACTTATAAGCAGGGTTATGGCATCTTGATTCAAATATGTAATTGTTCTATTGTATTGTGCTCTCATAAGACCAATCATTAAATACAGTACCCTTTTCAGTATGTACCTGGCCAGGCATATGCAACAAATGGAGTGTCCGCAGAAATTCCTCACAAAAAAGGATAGGTGGTGTGGAAAAAAAAGTCCTGTGCAGACCACATCAAAGCCTTGGCTTCATATTCAGTGTCATACAGGCTGCTGAGTGGTGGTTTATGTCTGGCCTCCAAAGTATCCTCTGATCCACCACTAATAGACCTGTTGAGCATCCATAAAACAAATAGTATCAAGAACACCTGATCCATGGACCTAAACATGCTGGAGGGACAGGTATGTGTTTCAGAGGCTCCCCTTTTTCTGGAACAAGCTTCCCAACGATGTGAAGCAGAGTTCATCTCTGCAGTTATTCAAGCAAAACTTGAATCAGTTTATGGGGTACTGTAAATATACCCCTGGTCTGGCAACTATGTGTTTGTAAACACTGTAAATGCTTGGCCACTCATGCCTAAGTGTGTATATATATATATATATATATATATATATATATATATATACACACACACACACACACACACACACACACACACACACACACACACACACTCTCACTGTCTATATGGTCAGCCTCAGTAAGAAGCTGAGATCCCTCATAAAATTCTCCAAAGCTAGTTACGAAAACAAAATTGCAACTGATTCTAAAGAGAACCACAAAGCATTCTATAGCTATGTCAAGAATCTCAATGGCAACACTCAGATCTGCTCTGAGTTACAGCACAATGGCACTAAATATACAGAACCAACTGATATTGCCAACATTCTGGCAGATAGGTTCACTGCTAACTTTATCCCTCTCTCACCCCCTAAAGGGCCCGTCTCTGTACCGGAAGAATGCAAAGTTCCTGTAATCACAGCTGCACAGGTAAAAAAAGCCAAGAACACAGCATCCATGGGACCTGACAACATTCCAGGCTGTGTTCTACATGAACTACAGAACGAACTGGCACCCCACCTAAGTACCATGTTCAATCATAGCCTCACCTCAGGCTTTGTGCCCACTGAATGGCGCACAGCAATGGTTATCCCACTCCACAAAGGGGGAGCCACCACGGACCCTGGGAACTACCATCCCATCGGCCTGATGAGCCTGGTCTGCAAGGCTATGGAACATATCATCATGGAACTTATAAACAATGACATTGGTAATCTTCAAACTCTGGACCCTACCCAGTTCAGTTTTGTTAAAGGCAGGGGTGGGAGGTTGGCATAATGGTTAAGGTATTTACCTTACAGACAAAAGGTGCAGGGTTTGATTCTCACATGGGGTAATTGGCTAGGCTTATAATGGCCCACAAGGACAGTTCGCCTAGTACTAATCTATGAACCTATGAATCATGTCTCCTAAACCTGATAGACTTTTTTGAAGCAGTCACCAAAGCCGTAGATGAGGGTAAGGTGGTTCACACAGCCTATCTAGATCTCGCCAAGGCTTTCAACACCATCCCCCACTCTGGAATTATAGATAAACTCACTAAACTAAGTATAAATCCCTATGCCACAAGATGTGTAGCCAACTGGCTCACTGACAGAACCCACACTGTGAAAGTAGCAGACTCTAAATCCAACTTCAGACCAGTGACAAATGGAGTACCACAAGGTTCAGTCCTGGGTCCTCTCCTGTTTTGTATCTACTTCTCTGAAGTGCAGGTTAACACAGACGGTCTTTGGCTAACAAAGATCGCAGATGACTGCAAACTAAGAACCATAATCAAAACTCCTAACGATGTGGACATCCTACAAAAGGGCCTCACTGAGACAGATGCCTGGTGTCAAAGCCAGGGCCTCAAGCTCAATGCCAAAAAGTGCATTGTCATCCCTTTTGGTAAAAACTTTGTACCCATGAACTACCACATAGGTGATAGTCTACTTAACACTGAAAGTGTGATAAGAGACCTTGGGACACAGGTGGACAGTAGTCTCTCCTTTGGTGATCACATCGCCACAGTAGTCAGGAAATCCTTCTACGTGGCACACCTCATCACAAAAGGTTTCTCATCCAGGAAAAAAGAGGTCATTGTTCCCCTCTAGTCATCACTCATTAGACCCATTATATAGTACAACGCCCCTTTTGGTATGTACCTCACAAGACATCTACAACAACTGGAAAGCAGGCCGCAGAAATACCTCACAAAGAGGATTACCAGCCTCAAACAGATGCCTTACGCAGACAGTCTCAAAAAACTCCAGCTTTACTCTGATAACTCGCATATCGGCTACTCAGAGGTGATCTCTGCCTAACATACAAAGCTATGTCAAACCTAGAGCTGTTGGACATGCTTTACTTAAAGAAATTCCAATCCCTCTGAGCTACATGCTCTAGGGACCTAAACCTTGTCACCACAATAAACAGAACATGCTGGAGGGATAGATTCCTGTCCCAGAGACTTTCCATACTCTGGAACAAACTACCTATCTATATCAAACAAAGCTCCTCATTAGCACTCTTCAAGAAAAATCTTGATGATTGGATGGAAGATTGGAAATTCACCCACTTCCGTGGCTCTGCTTGACAGGGGCACAGGAAAATAATTTTTTTTTGGGTGGCAAAAGCCAGGGTACCATTTGGCTAGGCTTATATAGGCTCTAGGGCCAATAGCTTAGTACCTACCTATGAACCTATGAATATATATATATATATATATATATATATATATATATATATATATACACACACACACACACACACACACACACACACACACACACACACACACCCTGTGAACCAATTTCTGTCAAGTTTTATTGGGAAGAATGACTAGGCCTATAAAGGCCTCTTGGGTCAGTAGTCTAGTATTACACTATGATACTAAATATGTAGTGACTTCAATCCTCAATGATTTGTCAGAAAAATTAAAATTTTTCTGGTAACACGCCAAACAATAATAGCAAATTATGTTTACTTTAGCTAGATATCTAGAAAGGTGAGAGGTTCAAGTGCGAGTTGTTTTCTTTTTTTTTTTTTTTTTGAATAGGGAAAGTTGGAGAAGGTAGTCAGGAAAGTAAGTGGTTGGAAGGGGGGTAGGTAGTAGGAAAAGACAGACATGACTGACAGGGTGTGAGGGTAACACAATGAGCCCTGGATCAGAAGGTGAGTCAGCACTGGACAGGGACATGACTGCAAATGTTGCTGGAGAATTCTCTCCATGCATAAAATGCGAGCATCCAACGTGCTGTCTTTTATTTTCCCCACAGACTCTGCTAGCTCTTCATGGGTGACAAAAAGTGTCACCTCCACTTGCATTGCCATTGGCAGGTACCACTATACTACCTTCTAGTGTGTCTAATGCAGGTGGTGTGGGTAGAGAAGGAGATGTGGAGGCAACTGTGGCAAGGTGAGACCCAGATGAGCTGGGGACCTATGGTGGTGTTACTGCTGCCATCTGTGGGAAGGGTGACAGTCCTTGTTGGTGAATTATGTGCGGATTACTGTGCTGCTGCATAGAATAGTAACAAATGAAAAAAAGCAAAAAAAAATGTAAGAGTCAAAAATGTTGGAGGAATGGAACTACAAACAAAATGAAAATTTGCATTCTTAACTACATTGATAATGTTGCAGTTAAGCATAATGCACTTTTAAATGTAGTACTTACAAAGAATGTCATCAACTTGTTTGTCTGAAAATAACATATTTTGGGGGGGGCTAATCCAGAAGACATCCTTACATGCAATCTGACATAAGAGAATATTAACAGCAGGAGCTATTTATTAAAACATTACATTTGTGCTTGTGGCCACTGGTGCAGTTTGAGTTTTAACAGTAAATGAACTGTACATATACAAAATAAACATGCTGATCACGCCATAAATATGTCTATCACAGGTGATAGACAAGGGGTGGATACTTCTATTTATACTGTAAATTCCCAGCAAACCATTACTTGTGGATTTTGCATATATAGAATGGTTCCTTGCAGTAATGCCTTGATAATATTAGTGGGACGAAAAATATAATTTTCATAAAAATGGAACTTTTTGGAGGGATTCAACATATGATCATCATAACAATCTCAGAGCACATAGACTTAACATGATGATCTTCTTGTCCCCCAATACTGAAGGATGCATGCAGAAGCGCACTTCTAATGTTGCATAATCATCATTTTAACTTCAAGCTATGCCACTACTGACAGATATAGTATTGCTGTATAAAAGCTATAATAATTAATCTGATGTTGTAAATCTTTATTCATTCCTTACTGATAGGACTTCGGTTCCATCCTCGGAACTGACATGGCCGTTTCCAAGCTCATGCCAGCCAAAAACACTCAACTAAGACCTACCCATAATGCCCCTCTTATAGTCAGTCCAGATCTCGTTTGCCACATTCCTCGTCAGACGTGCCTAGCCTCTCTCTCTCAAAGCTAAGTAGAATTTTGTGATTTTTTGTGTAGTTTCTCTTAAAACTTTATCGTATTTTAGTCAGTTTAGCTTTTACTTCCTATCGTCTATCACCAGTTTCGATTTCCTACCCTATACCTTCGGTAGTTAAATCTTTACCATCATTGGTATTCTCTCCTTTCTTTCCCTTGTTGTTGTTTTCTTTTAGGATAGCCCTTTGTTGCCAATACTATGTCAGACAAAGTTAAGTTGGGGTTTAAACAGGTCTCAAATAAAAACAGGCACTTTTCCTTGTGGAAAGTGTTCGCTCTGTGGATACATCAATAAGAAGCGTGGCTTTAATGTCCCAGGTATTGAGTTAAGTACAAAACCTACTTTTTATGCAACTTGTAACACCAGAAATGTTATTTATTTAGCTACTTGTAATCTTTGCAATAGTTATTATGTAGGTATGACTTCACGAAGATTTAGAGACCGGATATATAACCACATCTATGATATAAGAAGAAACAGTTCCACCAATGCATTGGCTATGCATTGTAATACCCATCCTAAACATAGCTTTGTGTTTCAGATTCTGCAAATAATAGATCCCAACAGAAGGGAAGGTGACCATATGAATACTCTGGAAACCTTTGAATTGAGATGGATCTTAAGATTGAAAGCCCATATACCACCTGGCTTAAATACTATGGTTAATATCCGGCCAGCCTTGCTAGGTCCCACATGATCTATTATATTGTTGCATTATATTTTTATATGAGTAAATAATGTATTTTATTATACTCAGTTTATAAGTAGGTTTTCTTATTATGAAAAAGTTTCTGGTCTGTTTATAGGCTGCTTACTATGGATAAGTTTTTATGTCCCTCACTTCCTGTTTGTTGATTACAATATATACCCCATGAACACCTACTATTGATACTTCCATAACAATGACATGCCATGTCCACATTATGTTTATTATTTTAGCATGTCTGATAGTATATCCAAGCACTTCACTATATAAGGAGCTATTCAAGGAGCTAATTACCGTGTGATTGCTGTCTCTATTTGATATAGCTACTGACAGAATGGTAATATACATTCTTGTGCAATTTAAAATGCTTTTGTATTTTTTTTTTTTTTTTTTTATATAGCTATCTCAGTCTCTCAGTCTCTCAGTTAATTCAGCCCAACTGGTCCAAGCAGTTGACAGTTGATTCCATGGTGGTGGTGGCGGCCACCAAGAGGGAACTGGCAGAAGATAGTTCCACTGTCCATCCTCTGAACAGGGAGTCTCAGGCCATGGAAAGACTGGGGAAGCAGACCTAGGCTTCAGTGACCTTTGCCATTCGGTCGCTGAACTATCTGGCACACTTCACTCACCTCTAAAGAGTCCTAATCTCTGAAATGTCTTCCTCTTTGGCAGGGGTACTGCCTGATGATGTGCATGACACTGTCGCCTCGCAGCTAGCTACTCTTGAATCTATCTCAAACTCCTTGATGCATTTGATATCTCACACCATTGAGGGAGCAGCTTGAGCTGCCACATCAGGCATTGTCATGCGACGCCATGCTTGGATGCATTTGTGTGACTTTGCAGACCCCTTTTAATCTTCCTTCATCAATGCACCTGTCGACGAATCTACACTTTTTGGCCCCAAAGTACAAGACACACAAATACGAAGTGAGAAAGATGGAAAGACCTTGTCTGCTCTGGGCATACATTTTACCACCCCCCCAGAGGTCCTTCTCCAGGAACCAGTGGGTAGGAAAATTGTGGTTCAAGAAATCCCAAGGATTCTTCCATGACACTCGTGGTGAGCAATCCCCCCGGGGCAGAGGGGGCAACTCATCTCAAAGACGCCCCTTTCGGGGTAGAGGGGGTCTGCGTAACCAGGGCACTGGAGATTCCTTCTTCAGACGACCCTACCAGTGCTCCTGAGCAGTGTCCCGATTGCTTTCCTCTGGAAGCAGTCAGGGGTCGTTTTTCTCTGCACCTACCAGCCTGGAAACTTACTACTGCCGATGTTTGGATGCAGAGAATAATATCCAGAGGCTACCAGATACCATTCAATTTAACTCCCAGACCTGTCAAATGAGTCCCTGATGTACCACCCAATCAGAGGGAGGTGGCAGCCTTAGAAATAGAAAAGCTGCTAAGAAAAAGAGTCATCCAACCAGTCCCTCCAGACCAGAGAGGATCCGGGTTTTACTCGAGGTTCTTTTTAGTGCCAAAAAAGATAGGGGACTGGAGACTAATCCTGGATCTCAGCCTATTGAACAAATTTATCAAACCTCAAAAATTCCAGATGGTCACGGTACAGTCCATTCTCCCGTTTCTAGGGAGGGACAACTGGATGTGCTCTATAGACCTCCAGGATGCGTATTACCACATAAAGGTGGATCACCACTCCCTGAAATTTCTCCGCTTCTGGCTAGGAGCCAATCACTACCAGTTCAGGGCACTGCCATTCAGTCTGTCGACAGCCCCCCGAGTGTTCACCAAATGTATGGCAGTTGTAGTAGCTCATCTTAGACTACAAGGATTCCAGATGTTTCAGTATCTAGACAATTGGCTCCTTACCGCCTCGATCAGGAATCATCTAACTCGCAGCCTCTCTTACACTCAAGGCCTCGCTCTCCGCTTAGGGATTACAATCAACAAGGACAAATCTCAAATGTCCCAAACAAAAACACTGGAATTCATTGGAGCAGTTTTCGACACAACATCCTGTCAAGCTACCCTCCCTCCTCACAGGCTTTCGAAAATAAGACACCAAATCCAAGCCTTTCTTTCACAGACCTTTGTACCAGCATGCCTTGTACTGCAACTCTTAGACTCAATGGCAGCTGCCATTACTCTAGTACCACTGGCAAGGTTCCACATGAGAATACTACAGTGGCTCCTTTCTTCACAATGGTCGATCTTAACTCACCCACTCAACCACATGATACGTCTTACAAATCTTTGCAAGGAAGACATGCTATGGTGGATGAAGCCAGAATCAAACCTTTGGTGTCGACCGGTCTGTCTTCCATAGCCAATGGCCACGGTGACCACGGACGCTTCCCTGTTAGGGTAGGGGGGACATTTCCAGGGAAAGATGGTTCAAGGCACCTGGTCCCTCATGGAGGCCAATTTGCACATAATGTCCTGGAACTGAGGGCAGTTCTCTTAGCGTTGCAAGCGTTCCATACATCCCTCCCTTCCAGGACCATTGCAATTCAGTCAGATAACATGTTAGTCGTCTGGTATATCAACAAACAAGGTGGAACCAGGTCTTACCCCCTGTGTTGGGAAGCCATGAGGATTTGGCACTGGGCGATAGCTTCCAACCGCTTTCTTATAGCAATGCACATTCCCGGGAGTTCCAACCTTATTGCGGACAATCTGAGCAGGAACATCCTGATGCTTCATGAGTGGTCCCTCAATCCTGTAATAGTGGATCGGATATTCTGCCACTGGGCCAGACCTTGCTGCAATTTGTTTGCTCCCCCTTAAGCAACAAATGCAGAAGCTACTTTGCCCTGATACCGCCTCAGGAGGAACCACCGAGGGATGCTCTAATGCATGATTGGCCCCTGGGTCTACTGTATGACTTTCCCCCATTTCCCCCTCATCCCATAATTCCTCCAGAAAGCTCAAAGGTTGAGAAGCAAAGTGATCCTCATTGCTCCTTATTGGCCCTGTCAAGTCTGGTTCCCTTTCCTATGGCCTCACCTGATTCACAGCCCGTGGATCCTTGATCATTCCCAAGGTCTGCTATCTCACCCTCAGGGACTGATTCACCCCAATCTCCACAGCCTCAAGCTTACAGCTTGGTTCCTCCACTTCCACTGATTGGCAGGCTGCCTGATATCTCATCTCCCATTTGTGAAATTCTTCTGGCTTCACACAAACTTTCCACCAGGAAAATTTATTGTAGTAAATGGATTAGGTTCTCTATGTGGGCCAAAGACCAGAACATAGACCCTTTCTCTATGCCTATTCAAAAGATCCTACAATACCTGATGACTCTTCTACATGCAGGAGCCTTAGCATCGACAATCACTGTACATTTAGCAGCTATCACAAATTTTCATAATGGATTTGATAAGTCTTCTGTCACACCACTTGTGCAAAACCTTTTTGAAAGGAGTATTACACATCAAACCTCCTGTCAAGCCCCCCATAGAACCCTGGGACTTAACCTTGGTACTTCAATCATTAACAGGACCTCCTTTCGAGCCTTTTGATTCTTGTGATATAAAATTTTTATCATGGAAGACTTACCTCAGCGAGAAGAGTATCTGAGTTGCAGGCCTTGAGTGTCAAGAGACCTTACTTGAACTTCCACAGTGATAGAGTGTTCCTTCATACTGAACCTTTTTTCTGGCCCAAGGTCATTTCTAGATTTTCCATGAACCAAGCTATTGACCTGCTGGTTTTCTTCCCTCAGCATTCAAACAGAGGGGAGTACCTTTTGCACACCCTTGATGTGCATCAGCAGCTTCATTGTTATTTGGACAGGACTAAATCTTTCAGGAAAATGGATCGTTTGTAGCCTTTGCAGGACCCAGATTGGGTAAACCTGTCTCCAAAGTGACTCTATCCTCCTGGCTTAGAAACATCATTACCTTTATCTACCAACAGAATAAGCTATCCTTGCCTTCCAGAATAAAGGCTCATTCTACTAGATCGATGGCTACTTCTGTAGCTTTTCATTCCAGAGCCTCTATGGATGATATCTGCGCAGCAGCCACTTGGGCAAGACCTCATACCTTTATCTCTCATTACAAATTGGATTTGGCCTCCAGGGAATGAGCATCTTTTGGTTCTGTGGTGCTCAGGAATATCCTTCCTTAGGGCCACCCAGGACTCAAGTAGCTGGGGACTCGGTCCTATCAGTAAGGAATGAATAAAGATTTACAGCATCAGATAAAGAAGTTATGTCTTACCATAACATTCCATCTGTGTTGTAGATCTTTATTCATTCATTACTTCCCGCCCTCCTTCCCCCTGCCTGGACTCCTGGTAGACATTAGGAATTCCTGGTTAGAGTATTTGTTCAGACAGAGCCTCCTTCTGTTTTCTCTTACTAACTCTATAATATAGGGGTGATCAAACTCGATCTGGAGTGACTATGAGAGGGGCATTATGGGTAGGACTTAGCTGAGAGTTTTTGGCAGGCGCGAGCTTGGAAATGGCCATGTCAGTTCCGAGGGCGGAACTGAAGTTCTATCAGTAATGAATGAATAAAGCTCTACAACACAGATGGAATGTTATGGTAAGACATAACTTCTTTTTTTTAATGCTTACAACTATTACTATGAAAACAGAAACACTTTTTTTTTTGACAGCATGTTTACTCATCATGGATCTTTCTTAGGGCCTCGGACCAGCTCCTGTACATCTGTCTATTCCTTTCAAACTGTACAGGAGCTAAAGATATAAAAAGGGCATAATGAAAAAATTGAATGGTTGCATGCAGTGGCAGTTTTTCTGGTTAGCTAAAAGATGGTATACTTACAGTACTGAGGTGGTGCTTGCTCCTTAATTTCATCATCCCATCAGTGAAGGACTCAAGTCAATGTGGTGGTGACAGCACTGTTGTCCCCATATGGAGGATGCCAGTAGCATGGGTGACTGACTTAGCCAAGCTATTCCAGGCATCAGCCTTATACTGTGACCTTGTATAGCCCTCCTGTAGGAGCTTCTAGCTGTAATGCTTAGGGAGGATGTGCAAAAAAATCTTGGATTCCTCCTTACACCACTTCTGTGGTCTAAAAAGAGCACTACCCTCTCCTTCTCCAGCCATAATGTCTCACCTTGAACGATCTCAGAAAAATGTCAGAGAATTAGCTTCTAAAACAGGTCTCACATGCCCCATTATTTCTATAATGACTGCCTTCGACAGACATCTCATTTGTGTGGTGGATGGCAAACTAATGAAACACAAGAGCTGTATTGTTATAGTTCTGGTGGCACTTAAGGGTGTGAAACACAGCAGTTCTTCATCCCTCTGTATGCTGCTGAGGATACATTCTCTACAGTGACTCCATCTTCAGGTGTGGTGGAGGGAATCATCATCCTATGATTAACTAATATACTTTGCTTTCTGCGCATGTACGGAGCTGCCCATAGGTGGTAAGGCACTTGCACTGGATCATGTAGTCATCTTCACGATGTTTACAAGGTGTGCTTGTCGATCAGATAGAACAATTCAGAAACAATAATGAGATTAGTCCTAATTAACATAATAATTGCAACCAAAGGACAGTTTTTACATGATATAAGCATGAGGAGAAAAAGAAGTTATGTTTTACCATAATGTTCCATCTGTGTTGGCGAGCTTCACTAATCCTTGATAGTGGGCTCGGTTCCGAGCCTCAGAACCGACTTGGCCATTTACTTCTCTCGCACTTTTCAAACTCTAGAGCCAGGCACTACCCATAATGGTCCTCTCAAAATTACCTCAGATCGAGTTTGCCCAACAAGGTGACGGACAGAGAAGCAGCAATTATGGTCAAAATAATAGACATAATAATCAGAAACCAGATACGTGTCCTTAATATGAAGTTAGTTATGGAAAAAAAATCTGTCCTCTAAGAGTCTCAGTTTGGGGGAAGGAGGGTGGGGATGTCAAGGATTAGGGAAAATTGATAACACAGATGGAACGTTATTGTAAGACATAACTTCTTTATCTGATGTTGTCAATCTTCACTCAATCCTTAGCAGTGGGACAGCGTCCCCAGCTACTTAAATCTTGGGAGGTCTCACAGAATAATATTTCTAAGCATCATTGAGCTGAATGATGCTCGCCCCCTTGATACTTGATCCAGTTTGTAATGAGTGATAAAGGTATGAGGAGAAGACCCAGTGGCTGCTGCACAAATATCATCCAAAGATGCTGTGGCATGAAAAACTGCAGAAGTTGCCACCACTATCGTTGAATAAGCTTGAACTGGGCATGGAAGTTGGAGCCCTCTAGAATGACAGATGAAAATAATATAGGCTCTAAGCCATTTAGCCAAGGTAACTTTTGAAACTTGATTACCTAAGGAAAGAGAGGAAAATGCAACAAATAATTGGTCAGATTTCCTAAAATCTTTCATTCTCTGAAGATAAAAACATAATTCTCTATGGACATCTAGTAAGTGAAGGGAGTATTCCCCTTTATTGGAAAACTTAGGGAAGAAGACTGGCAATTGAAGAGTCTGATTAATGTTAGATTCAGATACAACCTTTGGTAAAAAAAGTTGGATTGGTCCTAAGGGTAACCCTATCCATGTGAAATGTTAAGTAGGGAGGTTTGCAGGACAAGGCCTGAAGGTCGGACACTCTTCTAGCAGATGTGATAGCCACCAAAAATAAAGTTTTCCAAGACAAATACTTTAAGTTATAGGTCACTGATGGTTCAAAATGAGTCATAGTAAGGGCCTGAAGGCCTAAAGTTAGATCACAAGGAGGAATGGGTTCTTTAAATGGTGGTTTTAACATTAGGAGTCCCTTTAAAAATTGTTTGGAAAGTTTGTGTGACATTAGAGATGCACCATCCAGTCCCATATGTAAGTTCAAAATTGTTTCTAGGTGAATTTAATTGTTGATGCAGAGGAACCAGATTGGTAAAGGATAGCTAAAAAATCCAAAACCTTATGAATAGGAGACGTATAAGGGTCTAGTCCATTGTTGAGTGCCCAGTTAGCAAAATTTTCCCATTTACCTTGATACAGTTTCCTAGTTGAGGGTTTGTGATGAGCCACAATGATTTATCAGACAGGGGAAGAAAGGGAAGGATGCCAGGCAGTCATGGGAATTGGAGAAGCCACGCAGTGAGCTTGAGATGTTGGAGATTGGGATGAACCATGCCCTCTGGATGAGACAGCAGATCTGGAGCTGGGTCCAGAATCCATGACTTCTGAAGGAGATGAGGCCAAAGGAAGGGAAACCAAACTTGTCAAGGCCAGAAGGGGCAATGAGGATCATTGAATTTTCTGTCCTCTTGGCTTTCTTTAGGAATTGTGATATCAGGGGAGTTGGGGGAAAGGCATAAAGAAGACCGGAGGGCCTATCATGGGGAAGAGCTTTTTTGGGTGACTCCCCCTCAGGGGGGAGTAGGGCAAAATACCTTCTGCACTTGTTCAGAGGAGAGGCAAAGAGATCGCAGCAAGGGTGTCCCCAGTGACGGAAAATCTTGTTCGCCACTACAGGAATGAGAGGCCACTCATGAGGCATGAGAATAGTTATGCTCAGCTTGTATGCTATCACATTGGAGCTCCCCGGGATGTGCATTGCTGTGAGAAAGCGGTTGGAAGAAATTGCCGATTGCCAAACTCTGAGGGCTTCTCGACACAATGGATAAGATTTAGTTCCCCTTGTTTGTTGATGTACCAGACTACCGACATATTGTCCATTTGAATAGCTACTGTCCCTAGAGGAAGGATGTCTTGAAATGGTTACAATGCTAATAGCACTGCCCTCATGTCTAGAACATTGATGTGCAAGTTGGCCACCAGTTGGGACGACATGCCTTGGACAGTCTTTCCCAGATAATGACCCCCCACCCTATCTGGGAAGCATCCATGGTCATTATGGCTTGGGACTGGGGAAGAATGAATGGGCCAACCCAAGAGAATCTCATTGGAGTGGAGCCACCACATGAGATCCTGTGTGCAGTGTTTGGTAATTGTCTTTCTGGAAGGAGTGAAGCAATTCCTGAAGCAGTGTTTAAACGGGTTCCGATGAATTCTAATTACTGAGAGGGTTGTAAGCTTGACTTTTTGAAGTTTATTGTTATGCCTAGAGATGTGTAGAGGTGTAGAGTGCAATCTCCTGCCCATTTTAACTGACGCCTGGTGGTAGTGGTAAGGAGCCAGTCATCGAGGCAAAGAAAAACTTGAAATCCTTGTAACCTGAGATGAGCTGCCAATACTGCCATACATTTGGTGAACACCCTGGGGGCTGTGGTGAGTCCAAAGGGCAGCACTCTGAATTGGAAATTACTAGCTCCCAGCCAGAAGTGCAGAAACCTCCTGGAGCTTTTGTCCATTTTTATATGGTAATAAGCATCTTGGAAGTCTACAGAGCACATCCAATCGCCTTTTTCCAAGAATGGAAGTATTGACTGCACCGAGACCATCCGAAATTTGGTTTGCTGAACTACTTTGTTGAACTGGCTGAGATCCAAGATGGGTCTCCAGTCCCCTGTTTTTTTGGGCACTAAAAAGAACCTTGACCAAAAGCCGGATCCTGTTTGGTCTGGTGGGACTTTTTGAATGACTCTTTTGCCTAGCAGTCTTTGAATTTCTAAGACTGCTTCTTCTCTGTGACTGGGTGGTACATCTGGGAGTTTTTTCTGGGATGTTGGGAGAAATTATAGCAGAACTTTGTAATCTCAGGAAATTATTCCCTCACCCATTTGTCCATAGTTTTTGCTAATATAGAGCAACAGTTTGTTTGGACATTGAAGCATTAGGAAAGAAACTGTCTAGCTCAAATTCCTTTAATGACTGCATTTCTATGTATGATGACATGCTTGTACATATCTCTGACTTGGATAAGCAACTAGACACCACTAAGAAGCAAAAGCTTCAGAGAGATATTGCAGACTTTAGTAATGGTCGTATTTGGCCCAAAAAGATTTCCACCAATAATTTTACCGCAGCATGAACTAAGAAGGGCTCAATGTATGAATTAGATAGCTTTGAGCCCTTAACAAATCAGCATAATGTGCCTGGGGTAGCTGCGACTTCATTGGCTGGAGAAATGCTCTCTGACCAATCGCAAGAAAGATCGGACTTCCTGATGACACCATCCAATGAAAATCAAATTACAGACCACAGAGTCAGAGGGAAAGAAGCAAGACAAATTTGAATATATCTTCCGAAGCTAATGCTTCTATTAAACAGCATGGGACAGATTTAATGGTTCAGTCTGCTTCTTTTATAGAAAAAAAATTATGAGTTATGTCCAGAAGCAAGACTCGATCAGGAATCGCTCGCAATCATGCGAGCATCCTAGGAACGGTCCTCTAACACGTAGCAAAGGGAACAAGCACCTGTAAGTAGAACTTTTGTTGTCAGTGAGACTATGGGCAATAATATAGATAAAAAACGCATAATGTAATAAATCTATCTAATTACAGCCTAACTGCTGCTGATTTAACATTGTTGTCAAGGGGTATTAAATTTATACCAGCTGGAACTGATAATGTTGTCAATGCAATTACTGAATTGAAGTTTTGTTTGCACAATTTAAATTTGAAAAATATTTTTAAGGATGGTAATATGGACAATTCAGAATGTTGTAAAAGTAGTAGTACATTCATTCCACTTAGTGATCTAGCTATTACAGCTTTTAATAATATATGTGAGAAGAAAATACGTGAACTGTATGAGATAAATTCTTTTAAAAAAATGTATAACTTAACACAGGATGAGTTCAATGCCCTGAAGTCTCTGCATGGGAATGCGGATATAATAATTAAGGAAGCAGATAAGTATTGTGAGAATGGATCTATGCAACTATGTTACTGCAATGAATGACCTGATTTATGACACACAAGTGTTTAAGCCTATTACTGATAAAGAAGTCAATCTAATTATAAGTAAGATTAATATGTGCATCTATGATTTACAACTAATGAATGACATAGATTTGAATACTTTTAATTTCTTTACTGTAATATGCCCCACTATTCCGGTGTTATATGGGTTACCAAAAGTTCACAAGTCTCTTAATAATCCACCAGTGAGACCTATTGTTTCTGGTCGAAGATGGATCACAGAGCCCTTATCTATTTATTTACAGAATATATTGAAATGTTATCTGAGGTATGTTCCTAGTTACATCAAGGATACAGGTGACTTTTTGACGAAATTATATGAATGGTGGAATGAAAATGTTATTAGTAATTTTGTATTTGTTACGCTCGATATAAAATCACTTTTCACAGTCATCCTAAATACTTATGGTATTGAACAGATAAGGGAGAATTTAACTGAAAATGGAAAATACACTGTGAGGGAGACTGAAACAATCTGTGAACTTTTGGATTTGGTGCTGGAGAATAATGTCTTTATTTTCAACAAACAAATATATCACCAATCATTGGGTGTAGCAATGGGCACTGCAGTGACTAACACTTATGCTAACTTGACCTTAAGCAAATGGGAGTCAACTGCTATTCTTAATAATGATGTGTATGCTTCAAAAGTGCTTTTCTTTAAGCGTTTTGTGGATGATTTTTGTTTGATTTGGGGAGGTAGTGAAGATAAGTTAGAGGATTTTTATGCATATTTGAATGGGACTACTCCCTTTTTAAAGTTTGATATGCATAAGTCCAGTATTGAAATGCATTTTATTGATGTTTATATTTCTTTGACTGATGGTGATTTGAATACATCTATCTATAGGAAACAGACCCATGCAAATAAATATCTTCACAAGAAAAGCATGCATGCCAAACATATTTTCAAGGGTATTACTAGGAGCCAATATATGCGGGCAAGTATACTTAACACTAAGTTGGATTCCTGTGTTAGAGAGATGAAAAAAATGACTACTGATTTTTTGGCAAGAGGGTATGACACTCAAGAACTAAACATGGTTAGAAATTATGTTATGGGTTTAAGGGATGGGCAAGCTAAGCCTTTTTTCTCATGTAAAACTGGTAACAGTGTTATATAGCAAGAAAGTAATGATAAACAGCCCCTTAGATACCTAATGACAACAATAGGGTGAGTGAATCTGTAGAAAGAATTATTAGGGACAACTGGGATATACTGAAAGCTTTACCTGGCCATGAGCAATGGCTTCCTAAGAAACCCCTGTTTACATGTAGAAACTGTGAGAATCTAAAACAACGCTTATGTTACAAGGATTTTTCCTTAAATAGAAAGGAATATATGAATTATAATACTAAGTGCACTATACCATGCCATAACTGTTCATATTGTGCTAGTATATATACATCCTGTCACTAAGAGGAGGTTCCTATTTGAATGTATGGCCACTTGCAATACATCTTTTGTTATATACTTGGCTACATGCACATTATGTTCAGGATTTTATGTAGGAAAGTCAGCAAGAAGACTATGTGACAGGATGATAGAACACAAATCGGATATACGTAGGGGTATAGAATTCAACTCGCTAGCTAAACATGTACAAGAACAGGGTGCCTCCCATCAATTTATGTTTAGGGTTATTGAATTTGTACATCCACATATTACGGCGTGGTGACATTATTGATAAACTTGACACAAAATAATATGAATGGATAGTTTGTTTGAAAGCAGATGCATACGTGGGTCTGAATAAGCAGGTGACTTTAAAATCCATTTTAAAGTTTAAGCAAAATATTGTGAGCTAATGAGTTTTTGTTTATTTGTATTTTTGTTAATGTGTTACTGTTGCAATTTTTACTTAATCTCTATGTGATTAACTTTTAATTAATGTATTAGTGTGATAGGCTAGGCTGTGTTATATGATCTAGGACTTTTAGTATTTAATGATGAATGTTTTTACAGCTTTTTTAAACACTGAGGAAGGAGTTGATGTCTGGTTCATTTGGAATAAATGTTTCATGTTGTGAAGAGTACTTCATTTTTTTGTATTCATAGTTAATATTTGCCAGGCAGATTGATGCAGAGAAAGTCATCCCCCAACTGCCTCCAGAGAAGGGCAATTGGGCCCCCATTCAGGGGTGCTGTTAGGAAGTACCAGAGAAAGATTCTCTGGATCCCTGGTTTTGTGGTCTTTTTCTACCTCTGCAGTGGTGTCTTCCATTACTTCCCCCTCTGCCCCGGGGAAAGTCTTTGCGACATGAATCCTGGAAAGGCCCTCAGGATTTTTTAAACCGTAGTCTCCCACTTCTCTGGTTCCTAGATTAAGGCCTCTGAGGAGTGGAGAAATGTATGCCTACAGCAGAAAGGGTCTTGCCATCCTTTTCACGTCTGGCTAAAGTGTCTTTAACCTTGGGACCAAAAAGGGTAGGTCCGTCAAATGGAACATTGGTGAATATTTAATACAGCACACAGTGATTGAAACTGTAGACTCATTTAAGGACCTGGTTATATGGGTTGATTCAGCTATGAGTTTTTCTGATCATATCAACCAATTGGCTAATGATAGTTATAGAACTATAGGTTGTATAAAAAGATTTATAAAGTCAAGGAAATCAAACATAATGAAGTCATTGTTTGTTAGTTACATTAGACCCAAACTTGAGTATGGAATAACAATAAGGAAACCCTATAGGAAAACAAGCATGAATAAACTGGAAAGAGTACAGCGGAAATATACCAAGGGCATCCATGCATGTGAAAATCTAAGTTATTATGAAAGACTAAAATATCTGAACTTGTACAGTGCCTCTTACAGATGTTTAAGAGGAGATCTTATTCAGGTATATAGGGCATTTAGGGACAACTACCTCTGGGAATGTTTGGGGTTATCAAAATGTACTAGAAAATCATCAGATAACCTATGTAGAAGATTCTATATGAATGAGAAGTGTACTAATTGGTTCTCTGACAGAGGAGCTGATGCTTGGAACAGACTACCAAATTACATTAAAGCAAATACTAGTTTATATATTTTTAAGAACAGCCTGGACATTTATTATGGGAACAAGTGTTTTGGTATATTGGCAAGCTAGAAGAGCATTAATACCCATGCTTGAAACATTTGTATGTATGTATGTAATGATGCTTTAAATGGATCCACAAAGTTGCACAAGCGCATCCAGGAGTGCCTTTTAATGGCTGTGCCTGAACCCACTGCTTTAGATGTCCCTTCAGCTGCATGAGCAATCAGCCTCATGGATGAGTTAAAAATTGCATCAAGGGTTGCTAGCTGAGAGGTAACTTTGTCCTGTACCCCTTCAGCCACTGCTCCTGAGTGGGTATCTGAGAGCTCCTTGATCAGATCCCTCTGTAATCTTATAAAGTGCGCCATATAATTCAAGGACCGGAGAGCAAAGGTCATTGAAGCATAAACGCACTTCCCAAATCTATCCAAAGCCCTAAACTCCTTGTTAGGGGGAATGGATAAATGGACTTTCCTCAGCAAGTTCCCTTTTTCTGGCTGTCACTATCACCATGGCATCAGTGGGTATTCCTTTGGACCAGTGTGATTTGTCCTTAGGGGCTGATAAGATGTGATCAGGCCTCTTGGGGATTGGCTCAATGGCATCGGGCATCTTCCACATCTGCTGAGCGATCAATTTAATGAGATCATCAGCAGGCAGAGAGATCCAAAAAGTAGAGGGCTGGGCACGAAAGGCCTCCAGGTATACCGACTCCTCTAAGGAAGGTTGGATGGAGGACCAGCCACCCCTCTGTTTCAGGATTTCTAGGATGTCGTGTCCCCGAAGGAAACATCATCAGGGGTGACCTGGGAGAACCTTCCCATTCTTCAAAATCAGTATCTTCAGGGAAAGATGCTGCACGTTTTCTTTGCAGGAACTTTCTCAGGAGGATGACCCAGGGAAGTGTCCAAAGAGGAAACCCGCAAAGTGGGTCTATTCTGGGACATTTGTGCCCCCTGTCCCGGGGATGAGATGGATGGCTGCTCAGGTCGAGAGTTGGCGAATATTTCTTCCTTGGGAGTGAAGGCAGCTTTGACTGTTTCGGCACCAAGGATTTTGTGGGTACCGAAGAAGTCACTGTCAGCTCCGATAAAGTTGTAGGTGCCGAGTCAGAAGTCAAAAAAACTCTTCAGCACCAAGGTCAGTCTAGAGACCTTCTTTGATGGTTCTGAGGTACTTGGAAGTGAAGAAGGTCTTTTCTTGCTAGTGGAAGAAGAAGAGGATGAAGATGTGCTAGCTTCAGTCCTAGACCCAGAAATGGCCTCTTCGAAATCAGATTTGAGAAGTCCCTTTAAAATTAGTTTGTTCATGCACTCAGTAAGAGTGAGGGTGGAGAACTCATAACAGATTGAACAATTCTGCTGTAGATGGACTTTACCCGCACAATTCTCCTGTAGATGACTTTGCCCGAAACAATAAACACATAAGGTATGCCCATCAGAATTGGGCATTTTGCCCTGGCACTTCTGACACCTTTTAAATCCAGAGGTGCCTTTAGAAGATTTGACAGGTGAAACTTGTTTTTCACCCATAACAGAAAAATTCTCACACACACACACACACACACACGCGCGCGCGCACACACACTCACGCAGTTAAGTAAGAGGGGATAGCTAGGAGTTTTTTTTTTTTTTAACAACTAAGAGGAGATCTAAAAAAAGAAATACCAACAATGGTAACTAAGGAATACCAGATAAAAAAAGGAAGTTTCTTACCAATAAATTGATGTTGCTAACAATATCAGCAAAGCATAAAAACAAAGCAACATCAAAACCATGAAACTTGAATAAAATCCAAAATGGTTATAAAATCCAAAACATTTATTTCCAGCTAGTACAGAACGAAAAAAGTATTTTCTCAGACTTCAAGTCTGCTTCCTCAGGCTACAATGCATTGATTTTAAACCTACCCTTTTTATACTGATTTACTGGAAACACTAATTAACAAAATTTAACTATTTAAAGCAAACCATTTTCATTTTATACAATTATGTAGGTATGTTAGTTCAGGTTTCAGTGAATACACTTCATTAAGACCAGACGGTATAACAGCTCTAAAAAATAGAATCCATTTTGTTTTCATATCTTTCCGTTTTATTTGAAAGATCGCCCCCTCTTTTACTATTAAAAACATGTTCCATGATACAAAATTTAAAAGAATGTGTATCACCGTTTTCTTGTGTGTGCCTATATAAAGAATTTGTTTGAACCTTTCTTTTTATTTCTGACATATGCCCACTAATACGATTCTTTAACATCTGATTAGTCTTACCTATATAAAAGGAAGTGCATTGTGTGCATTTAGCCATACATACAAGATGCTTAGTATTACAATTACCTGTAGCTTGTAGGTAAAATTTTGTGTTCCTAACATGATCAATAAAGCTTTGTTCAGTAAATATATATTTACATAGGGAACAATGATTACATTTTTGGTTCCCCTTTTGCCATTACGGTGATTATTATTAAAACTTAATTGCTCTTTATAACATAATTTGTTTTTTTTAGATTTGTGCTCCTCCTATGTGTTAAAAGGGGTCTGTTCTTACTGATTTCCCTCAACTTGGGAACATGGGAAAGGATAGGCCAATAGTTTTGGACAATCTTTTTGATGGCAGGAGTGTTCTGATCTTAAGTTAAAACATATCTATAGCCATTGTATCTACTGTCATTAACAACTCGACTGTTTCCTCTGTGTGTATGGTTGTTTGAATAAATAGGAGCATATGCTGAATCCCTAGCAGCCAGTACCTATTGTTTCACATTCTCTGCCTTTTTCCTGCAATAGCCTCTTTTTTCAAAATCAGTGGCCATTTGTTCCAGCTGTAAGTTTAACTGATCAGTCTGAGTGTTCAACCTACTAGTTCTTGCCATCTAGTTATGCATAATATTGTCAAATACATATGTTGGGTGCATATTATCCCTAGATAAGTATGTAAATCTTTTGTCAGGTTTTTTGTACAACATAGTGTCCAACTTCCCTGTTGCACTTTTTTTTTAAGTAATGTCCAAAAAATCGATACTTCGGTATTGAATATTTTTCTTAAATTTAAGAAACTGTGTAGTAGTATGTAAGTATGCAATACATTCATTTAATTCTATCAGAGAACCATCCCATATAAAAAAAGAGGTCATCTACAAATCTTTTATAAAAAAAATACTTTTTCTTTGTAGGTATTTTCCTGGTTTTCAAATATTGCGTTCATTTCCCAATGATTTAAAACAATGTTAGCATACATATTTGCTACAGAGGTGCCCATAGCTACCCCTGTATTTTGCTTATAATATTTATCAAGAAATAAAGAAAACATTATTTTCCAAGACTAAATTTAGAAGATCACAAATTAAATTTATGTCTGTGTTGCCTAGTTGTGGTTGATTGTTTACATGTTGTCTTAACATTTCAATACTTGTATGGTTTGGGATGCAGGTAAGTAAAGAATCAACGTCAAGGGTGACGAGGTAACAGGTTAAGGCTGAATGGTTTTCTGACCACTCGTATAGGAGCTCTAAGAACTCAGTGCTTTCCTTAATTATATTTGTTGATGTCTTTAAAACTTGTCCAAATGTACAGATATCTGTTTAGTGACCCATCTTCGAGCTGAAACAGTTGGTCGTAGGGGAGAATCAGTAAGTGACTTGTGTATTTTTGGAATGCCATAAATCATAGGAATCACCAGTATGTTTATTACAAAAAAGTCATATGTGTTTACTAAGCACACCTTTCTGTAACATTTCTAATATGTGTTGCTGAACTGTTTTCACAATGTTATTGACCATATAAGTACTAATACACATATAGTCTGTCACATTCAAAAGTTTAAGCATTGCTGATATGTAGTGAGACTTGTCCATAATTACAAGCCCACTGCCTTTATCTGCTGGTTTTATCACAAGATGATCATTATTACATAGTGATGTTAAAGCATCCTTTTCATTTTTATTAAGATTATGAAATTATTTCTTTCTTTTAGATGTAAACAACTCATATAAATCATGTTCAACCATTTTTTCAAAAGCATTAACAGTGGCATTCGAAGGTGGAACAAGCTCACTGCTATGTTTATATGAGTCCTGTAAACTAAAACATTTATTAGTCTGTTGATGACATAACATTTTTAAGTTCAATTTGTGGACAAAAAGTTTTAAGTCAGTTATTTCCGTGAAATACTAACTGAGCAAGCAGGTATGAAGGTAAGGCCTTTATTTAAGACATGTACCTCAAAAATGTTCAAAATTAACCCAGCCTTTGGGGATGCACAAGCCAGTGCATTTCTTTGTGCCGGTCCCAAGCCCGAATAAATGGGGAGGGTTGCGTCAGGGAGGGCATCCAGCGTAAAACCTCTGCTAAATGACTTATGTGGAGAACATTTCATATTTCCATACCAGATCAATCGAGGCCCGGGTTAACAATGACTGCCACCAGTACTGTTAGCCAACAGGGTGCTGGCAGAAATTGGGCTACTGTTGGCCGAAGGAGAAGAGGAGGAGGAAGGCATGCCCGAAGGCAGGAAGAGAGGAGGAAGGTTAGGAGTGTAGTAGTGAGGGTAGGAACTTTGAATGTTGGCAGTATGACTGGTATAGGGAGAGAGCTAGCTGATATGATGGCGAGAAGGAAGGTTGATATATTGTGCGTGCAAGAGACCAGATGGAAGGGAAGTAAGGCCAGGTGTATAGGAGGCGGGTTCAGATTGTTCTATCATGGTGTGGATGGCAGGAGAAATGGGTTAGGGGTTATCCTAAAGGAACAGTATGCCAAGAGTGTTTTGGCGGTGAAGAGAGTGTCTGATAGAGTGATGTCTATGAAGCTTGAAATTGATGGTGTAATGATGAATGTTAGTGCATATGCTCCACAAGTTGGGTGTGCGATGGATGAGAAAGAAAAATTTTGGAGTGAGTTGGATGAAGTGGTGGTGAGTGTACCCAAGGGTGAGAGACTAGTGATTGGAGCAGACTTCAGTGGGCATGTTGGTGAAGTGAACAGAGGGGATGAGGAAGTGATGGGTAGGTATGGTGTTAAGGAGAGGAATGCAGAAGGTCAGATGATTGTGGATTTTTCGAAAAGGATGGACATGGCTCTGGTGAATACATATTTTAAGAAGAGGAGGGTGACATACAAGAGTGGAGGAAGATGCACACAGGTGGATTATATTGTATGTAGGAGGGTGAGTCTGAAGGAGATTGGAGACTGTAATGTGGTGACAGGGGAAAGTGTAGTTAAGCAGCATAGAGTGGTGGTCTGTAGGATGATGTTGGTGATCAAGAAGAGGAGGAGGAGTGTGAAAACAGTGCCAAGGATTAAATGGTGGAAGTTAAAAAAGTGTGATTGTGAGGTGGAGTTCAGGGAAGTGTTAAGACAGGCACTGGGAGGCAGTGAAGAGTTACAGAATAGCTGGGTAACTACAGCAGAGCTAGTAAGGGAGACTTCTAGAAATGTGCTTGGTGTGACATCTGGACAGCGGAAGGAGGACAAGGAGACCTGGTGGTGGAATGAGGAAGTAGAGGAGAGTATACACAGGAAGAGGCTGGCGAAGAAGAAGTGGGATTGTCAAAGAGGTGGAGAAAGTAGACATGAGTATAAGGAGATGTGGTGCATGGCAAAGAGAGAGGTGGTGAAGGCTAAGGATAAGGCATATGGGGAGTTGTATGAGAGATTGGACATTAAAGAGGGAGAAAAGGACCTGTACTGATTGGCTAGACAGAGGGACAGAGCTGGGAAAGATGTGCAGCAGGTAAGGGTGATAAAAGATAGTGAGGGAAAAGTATTCAAAAGCGAGGAGAGTCTGTTGAGTAGATGGAAAGAGTAGTTTAAAGGGTTGATGAATGAAGAGAATGAGGGAGAGAGAAGGTTGGATGATGTGGGGATAGTGAATCAGGAAGTGAAACAGATTAGCAAGGAGGAAGTAAAGACAGCTATGAAGAGGATGAAGAATTGAAAGGCTGTTGGCCCAGATGACATACCAGTGGAAGCATGGACGTGCTTAGGAGAAATGGCAGTGGAATTTTTAACCAGATTGTTTAATGACATTTTGGAATGTCAGAGGATGCCTGAGGAGTGGAGAAAGTATTTTGGTACCTATCTTTAAGAATAAGGGTGATGTGCAGAGCTGTGGTAACTACAGAGGGATAAAATTGATCAGTCACAGGTTGAAGTTATGGGAAAGAGTAGTGAAAGCTAGGTTAAGAAGGGAGGTGATGATTAGTGATCAGCAGTATGGTTTCATGCCAGGAAAGAGCACTACAGATGCAATATTTGCTCTGTGAGTGTTGTTGGAGAAATACAGAGAAGGTCAGAAGGAGTTGCATTGTGTCTTTGTGGACTTAGAGAAAGCAAAAGACAGGGTGCCTAGAGAGTTGTGGTATTGTATGAGGAAGTCGGGAGTGGCAGAGAAGTATGTAAGAGTGGTACAGGAAATGTACAAGGGTAGTGTGACATTGGTGAGGACTGCGGTGGGAGTGACAGATACATTTAAGGTGGAGGTGGGATTACATCAAGGATCAGCTCTGAGCACTTTCTTATTTGCAGTGGTGATGGACAAGTTGACAGATGTGATCAGACAGGAGGCCCTGTGGACTATGATGTTTGCAGATGACATTGTGATATGTAGTGAGAGTAGGGACCAGGTTGAGGAGACCCTGGAGAGGTGGAGATATGATTTAGAGAGGAGAGGAATGAAGGTCAGCAGGGCTAAAACAGAATATATGTGTGTAAATGAGAGGGAGGGTAGAGGAATGGTGAGGATACAGGGAGTAGAGTTGGTAAAGGTGGATGAGTTTAAGTACTTGGGATCAACAGCTCAGAGTAATGGTGAGTGTGGAAGAGAGGTGAAGAAAGGAGTACAGGCAGGGTGGAATGGGTGGAGAAGAGTGTCAGGAGTGATTTGTGACAGACGGGTACCAGTAAGAGTGAAAGGGAAGGTCTACAAGAGGGTAGTGAGACCAGCTATGTTATATGGGTTGGAGAAGGTGGCATTGACCAAAAGGCAGGAGTCAGAGCTGGATGTGGCAGAGTTAAAGATGTTAAGATTTGCACTGGGTGTGACTAGGATGGACAGGATTAGGAATCAGTATATTAGAGGGTCAGCTCAGGTTGGACAGTTTGGAGACAAAGCAAGAGAGGCGAGATTGCATTGGTTTGGACATGTGCTGAGGAGGGATGCTGGGTATATTGGGAAAAGGATGCTAAGAATGGAGCTGCCAGGTAAGAGGAAAAGAGGAAAGCCTAAGATAAGGTTTATGGATGTGATGAGAGAGGACATGCAGGTGGTTGGTGTGAAAGGGCATGATGCAGAGGACAGGAAGAAATGGAAACAGATGATCTGCTGTGGTGACCCCTAATGGGAACAGCCGGAAAAAGATGATGATGACCTCAAAATGTGTTAGCTGATAGCTAGACAAATTAAACACAATATTATCCTTTGAAACAATACCTGAAATTAAGGCACATTGCTTCTCTTCCTTTCGCGTTGACTGGATATCCTTTTTCTCTTTGGTGGTATAGGGTATGCTTCCTTCAAAGGGCATAAAAAATTATTAAAACTTGTTTGAATTCATGCCACGTCTCGGTTTTAACGGGTCTATTTTAGCATCGTTGGCATGTGCTGAGACCAAAATAACATCAAAGGGCTCCAGGGCAGTGGCTGAATGGGCATAGATTGTGGCTTTATTCAAAGCTCCACTTGATAAAATGCATTAGCCATGCTGTTCAGACTGGTTAACTTCAGTTTCGATTTGCACAAGAAGTACGTCATTGTTGATATCACTATCCTTAGCGGTGGAAGGTTCCGCAGTGATGTTAGAAGGGTGTGTTTCCTTGGTCTTTTGCTGATTGGCTGGTTGTGTTCTAGGCCAAGCAAAAACATGGTCAACTTGAAAATCATTAATATCACTTTAAGTTTTCACTTTTTACTTTCCACCGGCTGTTTTTCAAAGAAAGTCAACTTATCGATAGCATTATTTAGCATTGTGGAGTGAATGGTGTTCTCAATAGAAGATACAAGTTCATCAAACAGCTTAATGGCATCATTTTTATATTTGAGTTCAATAGGTTCAAAGAACTCATTCATAAGCACCATATGTTGAAAGGATAAATTAAAATTTAATTGCTGCCAACTTTTTAATAATTCAGGATAAATGTCCCTGTAGGTAGGCATTTTTAAAATGCTTAAACCCTGTGGGACTATTCGTAAAGTAATGTATGCATTAAAGGAAAGTTGTTGCCATTGCAGTTTTTTAAAAGAATATATCACGTTTTCAAAGTGACGAAGTTTACTTTTAAACTCACTCACATTAATATCAGTTATTTCAGTTTGCAGCACAGATTCATTAGGCAGTAAATCATTTAACAACGGATTGTCTTTTACCTCCAGCAACTCTTGAATGTGCTTAATTTGTCTTTGTACAGCGTTACTAGTTGATGGTAAATCCAACACAGGATTCATTATTAAACATTTTGGATTTTATTCAAGTTTCATGGTTTTGATGTTGCTTTATTTTATGTGTTATAATTAAGAAATACCTAAAAAGGTAAGAAATGTACCAGCAATGGTACTTAAAATGACTACCAACGGTAGAAAGGAGAATGGAAACAAGACACGCTCATGCAAAAACTAAATGAGAGGAGTAGGTAGACAGTAATAAAGTGGACGAAGCAAGTTAAATAGAAATATACAAGATTAAGAGTCTTTAATAAAGATAAAACTTACTTAGAAAGCCAAGGTTCAAGAGAAGGATAAATGCATCAGACACACGAAGTGGTAAACAAGATCTGAGGTAACTTTGAGAGGAGCATTATGGCTAGTGCCTAGCTCGAGAGTTTGGGAGGCGTGTGCTGAAGTAAACGGCAGAGTCAGTTCTGAGGCTCAGAACCGAGCACACTGTCAAGGACTGAGTGAAGACTCACAACATCAAATGCTCTGTTCCTCACTGCTCTACGAAGAAAAATTCACTACCCTGAGTATGAATCCTGCAACCTGCTATAACTGAAGCTTTTGTTTCTGAGTGATATGTCTACTTATATAATGTAAGTGATAATTTCTACATATCCACCTAGTTATCCATGGGTGCTTTATGCCTGGTCTTTAAAGTAAGGCCTAGAAGGAGTGTCAGTTTAACAGTGCTTCAAAATGTATTGTTGAGAATGTGTCATAAGGGGTACAGTGCAACTGTAGCAAATGCAGTAGCCTACAGGATTGTTAAATTAAATGGGAGATACAGTGATATGCAATACCATTGTAATGATTTAGCTGCAACCTTTATTACACTGTTATTGCAATGGTCATGCGTTCTTTTTAAGTTGCACTTTTGTGCTTGTTTTGTGGAGGACATTTTCTCAAGTCACATACATGCATGATATTTATTTAAAGACTGTTTGCAGATATGCGTATCCTAACTGTCAGACACAAGTACTGCATAGTTAATGACTTAGAAGGGGGGTAGTAGTAGTGCAAGGATTTATAAGGCCCATGCAGAACCACAGCTGTAAACTCCACTGTTTTCCATACCAACAGAGGTATACCTAAAAGCAGTCCAAAAGAAAGGTAATGCATCTGCTGGTGCTTCCAGCCACAACTCCAGATTTACAGATGCTGAGAATGAAGTGGTACTAGATGCCTTCCATCTCATTGGTAGCAGGCTCCTTGCAGTCCATTCCACCAACCAGCCCTATTGGTGCCTATAAAAAGTGTATTATAAACGTCTGTTTGCTTTATTTGAGTAAGGGTAATCAAAAAGTTAACAGAAAAAAATGGTAGCAGAGAGCTTCCATATCCAGAGTTATTGTGCTTAGCAGGATAGATGATTTTATTCATAGTGCAATCAAAGGATTTGTGAGTGTTTGCTTGGGAAGCTATTGTCTTAGTAATTCCACTCATAGGGGAGAGGAAGTTAGATTAGATTGCCAGGTGGGGGAGTCTGAGGGTGGCTGATTTAAAGACACCTTTGTATTTTTACCAGGGCATTCACCAGGGTACACTGATAGCAAGAGCACATGTCCCAGTATTCTCCAGTGTAGCACTGCATGTGGGTACAGGAGAGTGGCACCCTTTGCTTCACACACCCTACTTCACCTCCACTGTCATCTCCACAGCTGGCCGTTGCACAACAGAGCTCTTAGCATTAAAAATAAATACGTAGCCTGAACATTTATGGATAATGCAGAAAGATAGTAGTGTTAGGGTCCAGCCACAAGCTGAATGAATAATCCCAATTGATTTGACATTCTTTCTCCACACTTGAAGCCACAGCATGTATTGTGTAGCAGTTATGAGGTAAGTCATTGCAGGATCAAACAAACTGCATTCAAATTCCAAAGGGGTTCCCATGCCCTTGCAGCCATAGAAAGATCATTAATGAGGACAGATATTAGAAAAGGGGTGATTTTAACAACACCTTACTGGCAGAAAATTGCACTGTATGTGCGATTTTTAGATGACATACTACTTTTTTGGAAGGGTACAGTTGAAGAAATACATGATTTCATGCATTATATGAACGAATGTTCTAATTTTTTAAAATTTACCTACAAAATACATGATGACCAATGTGATTACTTAGATATACTATTGATTAAGGACACCATAAAAGGAGGTTTAATATCCAATATATACCATAAGAAAACATTTTCTAACTCTTTCCTGCATTTTAAGAGTTGCCATCCTTTTTTTCAAAAGAAAAACATAATGAAAGGTCAAATGGTAAGGCTTTCCAGGCTCATAAGTGATGACAATCTCTATGAGGTGGAAACTATGAAATTAATAAATATGTTTATAGAGAGAGGTTACCCAAATGATGTTCTTCAGAACATTAAGTGTGAGGTTAGAAACAAAAGAAACACCGTTTATAAACCGATCCTTAAAGGCGGTTTATTAAAGGACAGAAAAACAATTCATTTGGACACCATGAGGCATGTGATGGTATTACCATTTAATGACGATAGTGGTGATATTAAAAATATTATTGACGAGTCTTGGCGGACAGTATTGACTAATGATATTGTTAAAACAGTGGGTAGCAAAGCAACTTTTACATACAGCAGAGGGATGAACATAAAGGAAATAATGGAAAAAGCAGGAAAGCAACATGTTTATACTAATTCAAAGATGAACAAATGTGGATGTTGCGGTATTTACAAATATATTAACAATGGTCCATATGTTGCAGTGCATAACTTTGGTAGGACCCTTAGGTGTCCAGGGTTTTGCAACTGCAACCCCAAAATGGTAATATATTTAGCTACCTGTCTTAGTTGTCCCACTTTTTATGTAGGCAAGACCATTAGAAAATTGAGACTGAGAATATTGGAACATGTTCGAGATATTAGAAATAAAAAAACTACAAATGCATTGTATATGCACAGCCTGGAATGTATCAATTTTAAAAAAAATTTATTTTTTGTCATCGACAGGATTCCATACAATGAAAAAGGGGGGATACAAAGACACATTTGGAGGTTAAAGAGTGTCTTTGGCAATTAAGGCTTGACGCCTCTAAATTTCCAGGCATTAATGAACATATTTCAATTGCTAGTATATTAAAATACAGGGCCATTCAAATATAATGTTCTTCAAGTTATGTAGGTTCTCAATTTTAAAAGTGATTAAGATAATTTTTACAATATAAGATTGACATACCTTACCTTTAAAAATACACATAATATATAGTATAACCAAATTTATATATTTTATATATTACTTAATTTATTTAACTTTTATATTTATACCAACACTTATACATTATTTTTTCAGGATATATTTGATATGTGTTTCCATATTGTACATCACAAGTATATTATTTCATGAAATATTGTGCATTATTACTTAATCTTCTATATAGTAGTTATGTAGGTCATCTATTATGTTAGCTTTATATTATATTAGACTGTTGTCACAGTATTCATTTATTTATTTACATATTGGACACAGTCTTAGTATTCAATAACAGAGTATACATTTAGTGTTGTCCTTTTATTTTGTTGGTACATTTACACACTACACCAACAGTATTTATTCACTACACCAACAGAATATATATAAAAGTTCAAGTGTGTTTTTTCAGTTTTTGAAGAGGTTTTAGTTTTTATTATATGTCATATAGCCTGAACAACATAATACATACATTTATACATATACATATTATATATTTTATTGTTTATTTTAGTTGGTTCATTGTTTAGCTTAAATATATTTAATACTTAACAGTTGAGTTTAATATGTATTTTCACTATACAGCTTTAAACGCTTAATTTCTAGAGTAACTAATGAATGTGACAGGGTGATTGGTTAATCACATAGGAAGCGTGTGCATTTTAAAGTATAAGTACTAATATATGAATGTTACAACAGTTCATTCTTGTTTTTACTCTGAAGATGCCCTATATTGTAAAGGGAGAAAGCGCTTAGTACTGTCAACGTTGGTTTATCAGTTTCATTAAAGGGATTGTGATGGTCTACACTGGTTCAGTTTTGTTATCAGTTCATCTTTCTTTTGTGAATAAAATATGCCTTTTCTTCCTTCAAAAGAATAAGGTTAATTCAGGATTTTTCTGTTGGATACAGCAGAAGATTTTTAGATCTATTTAAACAAATTTCATAAGGACAGGCAATTAAGAATAATAGATGTTCATCTTTTGATCCCTTGCTGTAGTAGCCTTATCTATTTGGGTTATATCCTGCACAGGGATATAACAGCTGTCCGACTTCCAAAGCTTAAGGGTACCTTGCACTCATCAACACCATTGACAGCTCAAGTAGGGCTGGAGAAAATCAGCAATCTGGTTGCCAAGCCCTTCAGAACTTTCCTGTCATTGAAGACTGCTCCTCTTGTAAGCATTTGAGGATCAACAGTCTGCTAACATTTCTCCTTGACAGGTGGTTAAGTTCCCTTCATGGGGATAAACATTCCACATTTTAATTTTATGACAAAAACTTAACTTTTTCCTGTGAAATGGATTATTTTAAGCTAGGAAAGCATTTTATTGGACTGTCACATGATTTTCAGTCACTTTTAACAGTGAAATACAACTTTTTATTTTTCTGTAAAAAAAGTTATTAAACCTGTACATTTATTTCTGAAAATTTTGTTAAATTACTTTTAATGGCTGTGTTAAGCATATGTTGTATGTTTCACAGTGTTTTTGGTGAAAAATATTTATTTTTTCTACTGTCTGTTGCTATCAGCCTTACCCAGGCTTCAAGCTTAAATTTTGGCTTCACCGTAGAACAACTTACCAGTTTTGCAGTTCTTCCATCCTCCAGCCAGAAAAAGAAGAAAATTTCCAGACAGCCTTTGCCATTCATCACTCTACAAATTTACCTTGGATGCGGATAGGAGACTCTGTTTTGGCCATTTTAGCTTCTTCAGACCATTCATCTTCTGCCTTGGTTCCCTCTGATGTAGTCCCTTCAACCACCATCAACCAGGGGTTAGACACATCCTCTGTGGCTGTTGGAGTGTCCGTGGCAGGCATGGGAAAACCACTCTTGTCTGGCTTGCTGGAAGGAGCAGGGAATGCTTCTTTGCCTAGCTGGACTAGGATGTCTGTCCCCTGGTGTGATGTGTGTGACAGAAGTCTGTTTCAATGAAAATTCCTGTTAAAAAGAAGCATAACCTCAGTTTTTTAGACAGGAATGATTTATTGGGTATAGCTCAAGGTTTTTTTGTTCAGCATCTTTACCAATCTCACCCTGATTTTACTGGTAAAAGAAAAAAAGAGTTCTTCATTTTGTGAACATTCCCAGTGTAACGAACAAGAAAATTATTCTGAGAGAACAGTTTCTGTTTGTTTTTTCTCCTTGAGTGACTGTTTCTGATTCTGAGGAAAGTGTTTCTTATGGTGGTCTTTTGGAAGTATTTTCTTTTGGTGAAACCATATGAGCCAGCTGTTTCTGACAAAAAACTGAATTGACCTGACTGAAGTGAACCAAATGAAGGTGCTGTCATTACAGCCTGTAGCATGCCTGACAGCCTACCTGCAGCCCCTAAGAAGACAGAATAATTGTGTAAGGTTCCTCAGTCCTACAAATTTGTATTTTCTCTTCCCAGATCTGAACCTGCAGTGATTTCCTCGGCAAATGCAACTGCAGCTAAATGTTTGGTAAATGCTACCCCCTCCCCCTATAAGGATGGGAAACCCTTTGATAGATTTTTTGGGGAAAAGTGTATACTTTTGCCCCATTAAATTTTAGATTTTTTAATTGTCAAGCTCTCATGATAAAATTTTTGCTTCCATCATTTGAGAATATGAGGAGCATTGGACCATCTGCTGCTGAGGTTTTTAAAAATGAGAGAGGGGAACGTGATTCAAGGGGTGATTCAGTTTTTTCAACAATCCTTCTCCCTGTTAGTTATTTCACATCTTTGCAGCATCTTTGTATTAAAAGCAAAATAAACATGCCAGCAAATGTCTGGCAAGCAGACATACACAAAATAATGGTTCCAAAAGGTAGAAGGGAACCTCCAAGAAACCAGGACAGTCCAACAGTTCTGATAGACTTTCTATAAACCCCCTCTTCCACCCTGGCAATTCATATCTTCCATATTTTCCCTATTTCTGGATCTCCATTTCTCTCTTTGGCAACAATCTGTTAGGGACTATGATGGCTGTGACAGTCCCTACTTCCTTTTAGGGAATATGTTCTCATCATCCAAATCTAATGTTACTTTCCCCCCATCTTTCAACATTTTCTGGCTCTAGGGGTATAGAACCTGTACCCACTCTTTCTCTTGCAGTGGAAAGAGTATTATTCTAGGATGTTGCTAGTATCAAGGAAATAAACTTCATGGGGACCAGTCATGAGCCTTTCATTTCTCTACCAGTTTGTAGAAGTTCCAATTTTCAAAAGGCTATTCCTTCATAACCTTTTATCTCTTAGCTACCCCTTTTTTTCTGTTTTTATTTCCCTTCACAACCGTTTATCTCTTATCCCCCCACCCTTTTTTGTTTTTATGTTTTTATTTTTTTTTTGGTTATCTTAGATTTAAAAGATTTTTTTCACCACATTCTTATAACCACCATTTTCAAACATTCACTATAAGTTTTATTCAGCTCTCTGTAGTATTCTTTGGGTTTTTCTCTTCACAAGGGTATTCACAAATGATTTAGCTGTAGTGATAACCTATTGCAGACAGCAAAGTATTCACCTTTTCCCCTTACCTAGACAACTTTATTATTGTGGAGTCTTTTTAAAAGTCTATGTTATCTCTCAGACTGAATTTCCAGGACAATATTCAAAAACCTTGTCTTATTCCATCCCACAGAATGGTATTCTCAGGATGCCTCCTGGATATCCCTGTTAAAAGATCTTTTCACCACAGGATAAAGTAGAGATATTCGTAGCTCTATTCCCTGAGTATTTCTACTCAGTCCATCATAGGAATTTCTTAGGGTTTTAAGATTCATGACTTATTTTATTTTCAAGATTCCTCTAGCCAGACTCCACATAATGGTACCTGAAATTCGTATGGCTCTAACATCAATAACATCTGAACTTTCAAATTCTAGTTTTGGGATTTATAAACATAGAACTGTTTTGTAACAGACACCACTTTTCTCTGAATTCAGGTCTCCCATTATACCTTCAGCTCCATTATAGTCTGTAGCAACTTTGCTTGGGAGGCATAAGTGCAAGGACTTTGAAACAAAAAAGACAGGCCGAAACACTTAAATATCAAAGACTGTTGTCAGTAATAAATGAACTCAACTCTCTCAGTCTTTTGTGGCCTCTTAGATCTCTACAAGGGATGAAAGACTACACTACAGTAATGTGGTACATAAACAGTTGTATTTTTTTCCAGATTTTGCTCTCTATGTAGATTAGCCTTGGTACTCTTGTATTTAGCTGCACAGTCTCATTTTGCAATCTTTTTCCTTTCAGTTTGAGCAAAGACATTGTGTCAGACAAGTTGAGCAGGACCAGGACAGACCCTTGGCTATAGAAATTGAATCCAAGAGTTATCAAGAATTTGATCCAGCTGTGAGGAACACATCAGCTAGACTTGTTTGCCTCAATTCACAATAAACTGGCAATTTTTCTTCTGCAGGACTCCTCATAAGTAGCGTGGAAAACAGATGCATTCTCTTTTTCTTGGATGGAAATGCCCTAATATGCCTTTTCAATGGTATTGAGGGTCATTGTAAAGATTCAGAAGCCCTCTCTAAGATCACTGTAGTGACTTCTTCTGGCCCTGGCAACAATGGTTCTCCATTCTTTTGGAAATGGCCAAGGGCAGTTGCCACAAACTTCTTCGCAGGCTGGACTTACTTACACAAGATAGCATTGTCTGATACTCTCCAACTTGAAACAACTTCTACAGACTGCTTGGATGATAGACTCTTTATACCTTTTAGGCACCTATTTCCTGACAATGTACAGCAGGTGTTTTAGGAGGCAAAGAAATCCTGCTTCTAGAAAATATATATTATATATTATATATGGGTGCACTGATATAGATCAAAACACTCAGATCTCAACATTAACAAAGCTGACACCGACAGATAAACTTTGCAAATGCTGACACTCTGCTACACATCTACTGATCAACAATCTTGGTGCATGCAAAAATTTACTAAACAAACACAGATGAAAACATCATCTTTTGCAGGGGGAAGCTCCCTTGCAACCCCCCCACACTCCCTACTACTTATATATACTAACTGTGAGATCACAAAATCTGGGAGAAAGGGCATATTTCCCTATTCCCAAAACTTGTACAGTCTTGCACACCTGTCAATCATCTGTTTAGTTGGCCAGATTTTGTTGGCTAAACAGATGTCAGCTTAAGTTAGAGTTGACCATCTTCAGTACACCCATGTATATATATATATATATATATATATATATATATATATATATATATATATATCTACCAGCTTTTGCAAATATTTTCTAGTTGGTGCCATATTATGAACCAAGACCCTTTTAAGGCTAGTACAACTCTGGTTCTAAAGTGTTTGTGTGAGTTTTTTCCTCTGGCCTTTCTCATTCCCTTAACAAGGTTTACCTTTAGACCATTTCAGCATGTCTGCCCATGGATCCTCCATTTTTTCAATGCACATTCATTTTAACTTTTTGAAAATGTTTTTTTACATATCTGTTCACTTATAAAACAGCTAGCTCCTTCTTGGAATCTTAATTTAGTTTTGCATATTTATCTCTTGTTCCATTTGTACCTGTTCTTCAGGCTAATGTAAGGTTCTTTTCATGGAAGACAGTGTTACTAGTTGCCCTGACTTCTGCAAGAAGAGTGTTTGAGTTGCAATTTCGCAGGTGGGTCAACTTAATGGATTTTGCGTTTCCTTGAGAAAAAAATCCATCATCCATTTCCATCACATAAATAAGCTCATGTATGGATGTTTTTAGCTTGCATTTATAAATGTACATCATGTGTAACATAAATGTGCAGCTTTTTTCCCCTGGGCCCTCACTGAAAATGGAGTTTGCTCAGTCAGACTTTGCCTGGTTAACAAAGACAGACAAATAAATAAATAAATAATTTATGTCTAAAGTGGCATCAGTTTACATTGAACCAAGTTATCCATATTTCCTTCTTCTTCTTTCCATAACCTAAAATGAGGGAAAATGGATCCTTATTCTGGATATCCACAAACAACTCCAGTACTTAGAGCTAAAACCAAAAGGAATTCTGACCAGTTATCAATTTTTATTTATTTATTTATTTAACATTTGTTGAGCGGGAAAGTCTAACTTGGAACTAAGCCAATTTTCAGCAGAGACCCAGGGAGAAACACTCCGGATGCATGTCTTTGTAACTTGTTCTTACTTAACTTTGTTCATACCTTTGTATGAAGGTAAGAAATAGGGACAACTAATATCAAAACAAACAATTTCCCATGGTTGTCACATGCCGTTTCCTTTGTTCTTTTTCCACCATAATAAATCTATCCAGTAAAGGTCAAGGTACACTTAACAGCGCCTCTTTGAAATGAGGTGGACTCTAGAAGTATTCTAGAGATAACATCTTGGTCTTGTGTACATACTTTTATAAAGCTCTACTCCCTTTTCACATCTAGAGCAGGCTTTGCCAAGACCATTCTCCAGGGGCTTCTGGACCAAACTTTATAGGTATGGTAGCCCACACATATAGCTGATGATCAAATGACGAACATAGTACGGTTGTGAAAGTAAACTTACCATAGCAGCAGATGCTTGAATGATCACTGCTGCAGTAGCCACTTCCACTCTTCCTCCATCCCCCTTTTTTGCATGCTTTTTGTTACCAGGGTGAGAACATTTTATTTATTTATTTAATTAATTTATTTAACATTCATTAACCGGGAAAGTCCGACTTGGAACAAAGCCAATTTTCAGCAGGGGCCCGGGGAGAAATGCTGTAGATGTATGTCTTTGAACATGGAAGGAAACTGGAGCACCCAGAGGAAACCCACACGGATGCAGGGAGGACATGCAGACCACACAGAAGGCACCCCAGCCAAGAATTGAACCGGAGAACCTCTTGCTGTGAGGCAACAATGCTACCACTGCACCACTGCGTTGTCCAGCTCTGTGATTTTATTTAACTAGTACTGACCACATTCAGGGCTCTAGCCTCCCTCTTTGAGTTGCAGTGATAAGCTTGGTGCCTAGACAGCTGATTTTTTGCAGTCTTCAATGGCCCAAGTGCTTGGAATATGCCCTTAAGTTTTGGAAGCTGGCCAACTGTAGCATATAGCCAAGGTTGCTGCATTATTGATCATTTGAACATCTACTGTTATGGTGTGTTACTTACACAACTGTACTTTCTTCTGTGTCTGTTCTCCCAACACCTTTCCTCAAGATTTGGTGGTTCTGGATTTGAAGGACATTTATTGGCACATACTGGTATTCATGCACCACAGTACATTTCTGAGGTTCAAGTGCAGAGTTAAGACTTCAAATTTAGGGTTCTTCCTTTTCTACCACTAATAGCTTCTCATGCATTTACCATCTGTCTATTCCAGTGGCAACATTATATTGGTGGTCTTCATATGGTCCCTTACCTGAACAATTGATAATTGCCTGGTTTTAGGATTAGAGTTTGGAAAACTTGGTGGTAGTTATTCCTTTTCTGGGTTCATTAGTGCTAACTGACAGTGTTAAACCTGATCCTAGCCATGGCAAAGGTATTCACTGGTGTTTTCATTAGACTCTGACAAGTTTCTTACAGAGGTCAAGATTCATTGAATGTTGTCGTGCTTTCAGTGGGTGAGGTGTCAACTTGGCCATAGGTTGGTGAGCATTTTATTGGAACTGGATGCAATATTGGCATGATGAACTTTTTATTTTAACTGGGTCTGCCCACTGGACACTACCAGTGTCTGTTTCCAGGAGCAATCCCAGAACAGTATCTGGTTAAGAGAAGTTAATTATATTTTAGTAACTTGTGTGATTGGGAGACAAATTGTGGGTGCAAGTCTCTCCATCTTTTTCATTGCATGCCCAGAGCAACGGCAGTAGTGAATTACTAAAGTTTAGAAGAATTTGAGCCTTCCATACAAGAATCATCTCTACTCAAAATGAAAACTTTCATTTGGAGTTTCTTTCACAGTAGGATGTTTGGTTCTGTGGAAGAGTCAAAGCTTCACATAAAGCTAAAAGAATCGTAAGTAATGATCTTATAATAAGAGTCTTCCAGAATGCCCTAAGAGTTGGTTTCCATGTAGTATTGAACAATACCTCAGTCCAGGGCCGGATTAAGGTGGGTGCTATTGATGCTGCAGCATTAGGCCCATTCCTGAAATAGGCCCAGATGAAAACAGATGAGAATTTTCCAGAAGCTGAACAGTTTTCTTTCGCTACATTAACCTCAAAATAATTCTTAGAATGAAATTTGGAGTCCGACTTTCGGACGCCTATACACAGCATTACTTATTATACAGTTACTATTATTCTTTGCACTGTGACGTAACTATAACGTTGTGTTTATTGTTAGCATTAGCTTGAAATCTTCGGTTATCAATTTTACTTTAAACAGTTTACTTTGTAATATCTTTTATACTGTTTCACGCACGCTTGCTTTGGTGTCTCAACTCAGTGGATGGGATAAAGTGAAAAAGAAAAGGAAAGAAGCAGCAGAACAAGAAAAGCTTTTGCGAAAATTCCAAAATTCAGTTAATCCTTTGGAGTACGAGCATCTTCATCTCAATTGTGTGTGTCGGATGCGATTGCGAGTTCGAGTGCTCCTGAAGACCAGGCCAAGCAAGATGAACCTGTGGAGGCAAGAGAGAATAAAGAGCAGGAAAGTTCAGTGGAGAGAGAAGAGGTGAAAGGAGATGCTATCGCTGAAGCACTAGCGCAAACGCTGGAGGCTTTCACCAATGATTTGGGACAATGGGGTAAAATCGATGCTGACACTTGAGAATATTGGGCCAAGAAAGGTCTAAAAGACTGCCAACACACTGAATCAAAATTTGAAAAGAGTGCTAGACAATACCCAGGTGAGTCGTTCCAACGTCGATGCACAAAGACCTTCTTTGTGTGTACGCATCCACTCAATGGCAAAAAATCCTGTAGACAATGGTTGTGCTACTCAACCTTCGACAGGGAAGGTGTTCTGCTTTGCATGCAAGTTCAGTAGCAGTGCTGTTCAAGTGACCAAGTTTGTTTCTGGCGTTTTTGACAACTGGAGGGCAGGCGAATCCAGAATAAAAATGCATGAAAGCAGCGATGGTCGTCGCGAGGCTATGTTGTCCTTTGTGAGCCAACAGGGGGAGGCCAGTCATGTTGACTACCTAGCCACCAAACAGGTCAAGGAAGAGCGGTGTTACTGGCGCCAGATTCTGAAGCAGCTCATCGATGTTCTGATATTCCTAGCTGAGTATGACTTGCTATAAGGGGCGTGGATGAGATCATAGGTTCCGCTCATAATGGTAACTACCTTGGCATCATTGAGCTGTTGGTGGAGTATGATACTCTGCTGGCTAGCCATGTTAGAAAGTATGCAAACCATGGGAAAGGTCACATTTCCTATTTGTCATCTACAATTTGCGAGGAACTGGTGAAGCTCATGGGACAAAAGGTGCAGGGCACCATCCTGAAAGAAGCCAAGGAGGCAAAGTATTTCTCTGTCTCAATTGACTCGACACCTGACATATCACACCTTGATCAGCTAATGATTGTTATCCAGAACGTTCTGCTGTTGGGCCCAGTTGAATGGTTCCTGACATTCATGCCTATAATGATGAGACACACTGCGGAGCAGATGGCTAGCATACTTCTGAACTTTCTGAAGGAAAAAGGTTTGGATATTGCTAACTGCAGAGGCCAGTCATATGACAATGCGTCAAACATGTCAGAACAGTACAATGGTGTCCAGGCAATTGTGAAGCGAGAATGTAAATATGCCACTTTTATTCCATGCTGCAACCACAGCCTAAACCTGGTAAGAGATCAGGCTGTTGAAAGCTGCGGTGGCTGTACCAGGTTTTTAGATTTTGTCAATGAACTATATGTATTCCTGTCTGACTCAACATATCGCTGGCAGCGACTAAAGAATCACTGCATGCTGACACTCAAGGGATTGCCTGGAACCTGATGGTGTGAACGTGCAGATGCTGTCAAAGCGCTGGTAGAAGGGTGAAAGAGCATTCAGGAAGTTCTGGATGAGCTTGTGGCAGATAAAGCAGAAGGCAGATACGAGAAATCAGGTGGAGGGATTTTCGTGCAGGATGGACGAACATGAGACAGCAGTTATGGTGACTGCCTGGAACAATATCCTTGGCCGTCTCAACAGTACAAGCATTAGCCTCCAAGATCCTACAGTCAGCCTGAATACGGCAACTGGCTTGATGGCATCATTGGTCGACATGGTTCAGTTTGCATGGGACAGATTTGACGTGTATGAGCAGATGGCAACCGAAAAGGTTCAACATGGCGAATACAAGACTGAGCAGCGTCGCTGCCTTAAGTGAAAGCAAATGCCTGATGAAGGAGCTGCAGACCAAGCAGACCTCAGCCCAAGGGAAATGTTCAAAACTGAAAAGAATCTGGTCATGATCGACAGTCTGTTAGCTGAACTGGAAAAGCAGATGAAGGCATATGATGATATTTGTAAAACATTTGGATTTCTCTCAGAGCTAACGTCATTGAGCATTGAGCAGATCGAGGACAAAGCTAAGAATCTCATTTCCTCATATCCATTTGACTTGGAAGACACACTGATGGCTGAGCTGATACAGTTTGTTGCATTTATGCACACTCAGAAACTGGTGACTGTGAATGAATCAGCAGAGCTTACCATGTACAAGCTTTTGTCATCATTGAATCTTTCTCAGACATTTTCAGACGTCAGATTGGGTCTATCTGTGCATGATGGTGTCCAATATCTCCGGCGAGCAGAGCTTCTCAAAGTTGGGAATAGTCAAAGGAGAGCTGCGGTCCTCAATAGGGCAGGAAAGGCTAAGCATGCTGGCGCTTATGAGCATTGAGCATGAGCTGCTGTGCAGCCTTGACTTCACTGACATGATCGAAGAATTCGCGCTTGCTAAGGCTTGAAAAACAGCAATATAAGTAAGCAGCACTAGCGCAGTAGTAAGAGTGACAATATGCCTAGGTAGGCTAGGTTAAGTTGACTTGGTTTAGTCTTTTCTGCATTAAGTGCACTTTTCAGACAATTGCTATTGAATGTTGATGTTACATAGCTTGATGTTATTCTTGAGTTGTTACGATAATACATCGACATGTTATTATTATTCATGTTCAATAAAGGCTGGCAGGTTGCATCGCAAGCAATTAAGGCTTCTTGGTCGATCTGAGTGCACATGTACGGTGAGTGTTGAATGCACATGCACCAATGCTGAGAAAAAATAGGCACTTTTTGCGCTGCAGCATCAGGCCCAATTTGGTCTTAATCCAGCCTTGCCTCAGTCATGTAAAATGTGAACAACCAAGGAACCTGCACTCTTATTAGTTGTGCAGAATAACAGTGGTGTTAGGGGTCAGGAGCTAGCTGTGTAAAATGTGCTAGGGCAATGCACATTCTGGCAAACATAACATCTAGGCAGACATGCCAGCAGATCCAAGAGAGTAGACTATAGGTGATACCTCAATCCCAAGGTCTTAACTTTTTCTGCTAAGGTTTTCTAAAAGTTCTTTAGAGAGCTACTTTCTCTTCAGTGGAAAATGTTAGCTACAAATGTTTTGCAAAAGGAATGTGAACTGTAATCTGTAATAAAGGAGATTTTTTTTATCCATTCCCCCTATTTCCCCTTAATTCAGGGCTCCTGGTAAAGGCTAGAGAATTAAAGAGTGTTTGATTTCAGTAGTCTGAAGGTAGGTGAGGTTCACAGACTTAACCTTGGAGTATGTATCCAAAAAGGGTTATGCTTTTACCAATTTATGATAATCACTTGAGTCAACCAGGAAGAAAGGCCCTGCACCCCCCCCCCTTTGCTGCCTCTATGTAAATATATGATTACTGAAGTTCTAGTCTCTCATGGGTGCCCTTTTAATTAGCTTAAATTCTATGAGAAGCCAAAAATTATTGCACTGAAAAGTTTCACTTAGGATTGTGAAAGTGATTCATTTCTTGGTGTCATGATAAATAGTTGGAGTTAAATCAGGTGGGTTTACCAGTTTTATTAAAATATTTGTTACATTTACTGAATGAAAATTTGTCTGACTCCTGTGTCAAGGTGTAATGCTTGGTTCTATCAGCATGCTTGCTGTGGGAACCTTTTTAGCTTTTTTTTTTCTCCTACTGTTATTATTTGGAGCTGTCCTGCACGTTAAACTTCTCATAAGACTGGTAGTTCCAGAGGGGGGATAGAAACTTTATTTATTTATTTGACATTTGTTAACTGGGATAGTCTGACTGGGTCACAAGACCCATTTTCAGTGGAAGCCTGGGGAAGAAAAGCTCCACAATTATAGAAAATGACAAGCCTTACAAAAAACTACAGTATATACGTATACAGTGAGCACATTGCTAGTTTAACTGTGATAACACTTTATACAAAGATGTATAAATAAAATTAGTAGATATAAGTATACAGTGAATACATTACATGTTTATCTTGATAACACTTTACACAAAATTATAAATTTGACAAGACTTTTGCAAATTTGACAAGATTTTTAACATGATATAGTGTCACTGCCTCAGTGATAGGATATTTGCACAATACCATTCTTCATGTTTAAATTGGAAGAATAATTGTGCTGTTTAGATTAGCTCATAAGGAGACCGAAAGGTGGGAGTAGTGTGGTACATTTTGTTTCCACTCTTGACAGTGCTTAATGGTAGTGGACATGTTAACGTAATTGAAAGGCAGATTGTGTATTAGCCTGGGGTTATGCATATGCATCCAGGATATTTGTTTTGGAAAAAAAGTATCCAAAATATTTTGGGCCAACAGAATCAGTTCATTAAAGGTCCTCATTTAGAAAAGCATATTTCTGCTGGATTTTGAATCAACTAGAAGGGTTTCAGAGTTACAAGCAGAAATGTGTTCTTCTACAGTATTTCACAAGGATTGAGCAGATCTCACTGTAGTTCCATTCTTGGTATGTAAGGGCCATGTCTAAGAATGAATTGAAAGGATACAACTTCCTTGCTTATATGACCAGTTTAAGGTTGTTAGGGAACAGTATCTTTACCAAATGGATTCCGGAAGACACCTGCAATTTTTAGGATCACAAGATGAAAACTGACAGGAAGTTAGATCAGCTGTTCATTTCATCTGAGGCAAGTTACCTGAGAGTACTAGTTCTGGCAGATAAGCAAACTAAAGTAAAAAGTCGCATTTATCATCCTGTCATATGAGGACATTGGAAATCCCTGCAGGCACCTATGAGGGCTTCGTCTGTAGCAGAGTTATGGCGTTAGTAACATTTTCAGAGTGGCTTCATCAGGGAGCACGTTTAAGACAGTTGATCCACTTTTCACACTATTGCAATGATGATTGTCATCTTAAGGCTGTGAAGCTTTTGCTAAAGCAGTCCTTCAAGGGTTGATTAACAGTACATCCATGTATTAGAAAATGCATGTCTTTCTGCTCTGCTGAATGCTGAGATGAAGAGATGGGAATAAATGAAGAGAAAATAGTGCAATTATGCATGTTACATCTGTCTATAAAAAGTGAGAGACCTAATACTGTGAATCCTAATACTTCATAAATTAAATTTTGATTCTGCAAGTAACAATAAATTCTAATACCTGCTATGACATCTTTTAAGTCATTTCTTTATAGGGAGCTGTGCATTAACCCAAATGTCACCCAAAAGAGGTGCACCCTCCACCTCTGCTACTTAAATGTACCAACTTCAGGATTGCTGTACTTCAGAGAAAGTGGAATATGCCAGGATACTGCAGTTATGCAGTTAGTATATACTCCTCCTAATCACATTTACAGTTTTGCTGTTCTGAGGATCACATTTAAAAGCCACAGACAATCAAAAAGCATCTGCAAAGGTTCTCACCATTCTGGTAGATACACACAACAGCCATTATATTGCTTTCTCTCTAATGTCTTCATCCACCTCCCCAGTCTGAGAATTTCAGATATGTATAGAGGTATGAGGCTGTTGTATGTTGGCTTTAGATTGTTCCAGTTTTTGTGCACTATTATTGAATGACTGGTGTGTGTGTGTGTGTGTGTGTGTGTGTGTGTGTGTGTGTGTGTGTGTGTGTGTGTGTGTGTGTGTGTGTGTGTGTGATGTGGATTCAGCCTCTCAAGTGCTGGGCTTTTGAAAGGAATGGGATGTGATTTGTCATTGTTGTTGTAGGGCATATCAGATGGTGATAGCCATATTTATGTTAGCTTAGTTTTTGGTACGCTCATACTACTGAGATATTCAACTTCTCCTTAGCCATTGAGGGAGGGGTTGCAGAGATTGCTTTGGAGGATGTTCTGTTAGCTCAGTGTTGGGAGTTGTCTTGGAGAGTTTTGTTTGGCCTTGACTCATCAGAGCTGGTAGGGCAGGACCCGCCCTTTAGTCCTAAGCTATCAGGAGGGACAGGTGACCCAGTTGCATGGCCTAGATGTAAAAGCAACAGTAATGTATCTATGGTAAATGGCTTGGCTTGACTCAGGCTGTCCTGTGATTATAAAGTGAAACAGATCAGTTTTGGATGCTTCCTGCTTAGGGGGACATCCTATTTGGAGAGGCATCACAGAACCAGGGTGAAGAACTCCTGAGGAAATGGGAAGACACCATGTAGGGTTTCTTTGATGTACTCTCTCATTTTTTCCTCTTGTTCTAATCCTGTCCAGTTCTAAGAAGTCCCAGTATAAGATGATGGGAGTTTCCAAGCACTAGACAGAATGGTTCCCCTTGACACCACAGATGGTCTTCCAAAAGGCAGACTAGTTGCAATCCTCACAACCCCAACCCCACAGATCCATCCATGGATAGGTAAGTAACTCCTCTTCTTTAATTTAACTTAGACAGTAGATAGGCATTCATAAATGCATCCTGGGTCTAGTCCTTTTAGCCCTCATTGAAAGGGAGTGAAAACTGAATTAGTCATGTTAGTGAGTACCTACAATATGGGATATTGTGGTTATGGTGCTAATGGTCCTCTCTGTGAACCTATGAACTATCAAGCTCCAAAGTTTTAATTTAACCATTGGGTTAACTCCTGCAATGAAAGCACTGAACATGAGAGATTTACAGCTGTGCATAATCTTGCCAATTTTAGGTGGCACAAGGCCATAGTCATCAGATCACAATAAATTTGCCATCTCACAAACACTACACAGTTCTGGAAGCACAGAAACCATACAGTGGAGTATCTATACCACCATCCCTTACACAACTACCTCTCTTGCTATGAGTTTTTAAAGTAGTTTTCTAATCTGTTTATTTCTGACTCTACCTAATCAAGAAACTCTCATATAACCCAGTGTCAAGTCTGACAGAACCACTTAATCTCATGAATTCATCCCATCCATTTTACCAATACTACCAAAACCACTAGAACATTCAGGTTTCGATATATGGGGATATAGCCAAACTGAATGTTGAACTTTCAACATCACACAGAAATGATAAAGGCAAAATTGAACAAATTATTCTTCTAGGTGTGGAAAATTTCTCATTTCTTAACCCCAGAAGGTAGACTAGCAGTTAGAAAAGGGTTCTGCTAGCCAGCTTGAGATATTACTCCTGCCTTTCAGAAAACATAAATCTCACTGCAAGTTACTTTTAAAAAAATATGTTGGCTTATAATTGTTGCTCTATGTCAAGAACATCACTACCAGGTTTTAACAAAAGCTAAAAAGTCTTCATATCCAACAAAGAACAGACCTGATTTTGGGCTCCTTTTTCATAAATTTCTTTATTTAAACTCCTTTTTACAGGCAGGCTATCAATCTGGCTCTCTCAATAAAACCTTAGATCACTTCTTCCAAACATTTGCCATTCCATACCTTTCAAAACAGACCTGCTTGCAGTGACTATAACTTTTCATGATAAAGCCCCAAACTTTGGATATCACTGCCTGCCTCCCTGAAAAGATGAGGCATACCATAGTTTTAAAGCAAACTGAAAAAAAAAAACATTAATTGAAAAATGCCAAGCAAATGCTTTCAGAATAATACACCCTGTGATTTTTGTTTCTAAACCCAGCCTAACAGTAGTAATTACTCAGATGTAAATGCTCTTCCACCAATCCTGTCTTACCTCCTCCCAAAAAGACTATATTAAACATTTTTTTCTCTTTCTCAGCCAGATATGGAACCTAAATGCAAAGAAAAAGGAAGTGTTGAACAAGTGTAGATTTTTCTTCTCAGTTGTCTAACATTGTTATATGTTCTCTTTCTCAAATGGACTTGCAATATAGTGTGTAATACCATAAGTCTTCTTCTTTCTTTATCTTTCAGCTGCTCCCATTAGGGGTCGCCACAGCGGATCATCTGTTTCCATTTCTTCCTGTCCTCTGCATCTTGCTCTGTCACACCAACCACCTGCATTTCCTCTCAGACGACATCCATAAACCTTATCTTAGGCCTTCCTCTTTTCCTCTTATTTGGCAGCTTCATCCTTAGCATCCTTTTCCCAATATACCCAGCATCCCTCCACAGCACATGTCCAAACCAACACAATCTCGCCTCTCTGGCTTTGTATCCAAACCGTCCAACCTGGGCTGACCCTCTAATATACTTATTCCTAATCCTGTCTACCCTCGTCACACCCAGTGCAAATCTTAACATCTTTAACTCTGCCACATCCAGCTCTGACTCCTGCCTTTTTGCCAGTGTCACTGTCTCCAACCCATATAACATAGCTGGTCTCACTACCCTCTTGTAGACCTTCCCTTTCACTCTTACTGGTACTCGTCTGTCGCAAATCACTTATTAAGCTAATATTTCACCTACAATGCGTTGGATAGACTGTGTATACTAGATTCCAAACATTTGCTGCCTTTTTGCTATTTTGATACTGTTTCTGAATATTTTATATTGTTTATGCTATGCTGTTTGACTCATATTATGTTACATGATGGTATATTTCTTGAGTTTATCCTCCCAGGGTGAGTGCAGAAAAAGTCTAAAAAGATCAGTAATTTACCCAGTTGAAAACAAACCAAACAAACAAACAAGCAAATGTAGTTTTCTATGTCTCTGGGCCAAGTTGTTGTGCCTGAATTCTTGAACCACCCCAGCTACCCATTTAACACATATTAAGAAAACAAATACAAATGACAACTTTTTCCACTAAGGCTTTTGCTTTTCAGAGTGCTGTCTCTGCCCACACAGGCATTGTTTTACCTTTGTTGTTCTGTGTTTATTGACTTAGAATGGCTGTACCTTAATTTAAAGTTTTATTTGAGTAGCTTTATTTAGTTAATGCTGTTCTTTGGTTTGTATTACTATAGCAATAACCCACGCCTGGGTGTGGGTAATGCTAAATTTACCCACGGTTGGCGTGGTTTGGTCCCGAGAAGCCGAGGGACCAAACAAAGCCAACCGTGGTAAATTTAGCATTACCCACACCCAGAAGTGGTTATTGCTATATATCATGACATTATTTAAGAAAAGAAACTGTTACTTTTCTTAAATAATGGCATAGTATAATGCCTGTTTACTGCCCTTCCGCAGATGTCTGGCATCGCGGCAGTTCTGATGTACTGCGCGCCTGCAGTACATCAGAGTTGAGCAAAAGCAACGGAGAAAGCAAGATCTCCATTGCTTTTTTTTAGTGTCTCGCTATGTTAAATGAGTTTAACATAGCGAGACAGTTTTAAAATAAGCAACGGACATCTCCGTTGCTTATTTTAAAACTGTCTCGCTATGTTAAACTCATTTAACATAGCGAGACTCTAAAAAAAGCAACGGAGATCTTGCTTTCTCCGTTGCTTTTTTTTAAAACACTGTCTTGCTATGTTAAATGGGTTTAACATAGCGAGACAGCTTTAAAATAAGCAACGGAGATCTCCGTTGCTTATTTTAAAGCTGTCTCGCTATGTTAAACCCATTTAACATAGCGAGACAGTGTTTTAAAAAAAACGAGTTATACTAATGGAAAAAAGTCCAGGCGACCGGACCTTTTTCCATTAGTATAACTCGATTTACAACGGGCACGCTGGCCAATCAGCGTGCACGTTTTGGGGGGGTCATGGTATAATAGCTGTTAAACCTTTGCTTGCTTTAACAAAGAACACTGGCCACTTACTTGCATTTGTTAAAGTTGTAATCTTTGGTTCCATGTACCCCTCCTCCACTTGGAATCTAGCCTATTGGTGTCACATTTCCTGCTGTCCTTGCCTATGCTATCCTCCTCATATCTGTGAGTAGCAACCCACAGTTATAATGCTTGGTGCAGTAGGCCAAATGATGTGTTAGCCTGCTGTGAGAAATTTCAAATAAAAATAAGGCAAGATTCATTTAGGCTAGCGTGGTGTGCAGAGATAAAGTAGAACTGGTACAGGCAAGAACCAAGAAGACTACTTAAATGTATTATTTGTTTTTTTTTTATTTTATTTACACTTTTTAGTTGACCAAGTTAGTCGTACTAGTCCAGTGGCCTCATTTCAGGGGACATTGAGGTATTCATACTGATGAGGGAAATTTTGCCAGTAACTTTTCGTACTCTTTTTCATTTCTGGTGCGTGATACAATGGAAGATGGCAGAGAAGGAGAATAGCACAGAGCTACTGCACATGGGAGAGAGAAGGAAGCTTGTGGTGTTAATTCTGATATTAGAATTATAGTCTTGCAGTCAAGTGGATTATCAGATGACCAGATGTGTGCATTTATTCAACAGGAAGAGACACAAATGATTCTGCCATATCATGAGGATATATAAAGGACAGAATTGAGTGAGAAGTCATTGTAAATGGAAATGGTATTCAGTTGGGTGCATTGAAATGAGAGGAGAAGACTTCAGTGCTTGCAGAACCAAGTGTTTCCATGGCAATAAACGGGTTATCAGTATAAGAAAGTATACATGAGAAATTCAAGGTAACAGAATTAAATCTAAAAAAAAAAAACAATTCATTAGGAAGGGATGACATTTGAGAAACTTTTATTTTACTGTAGGGTTTAAAAGCACAAGACATTATTTTAAGACTTTCTCTGGTTTGGATAGATTTATGAAGGTTGTGAAAAAAGAACTAATTCATTTCCTTGGAATACATATTTTTTTATTCTCAGAATATGTTGCTTAAAAGGATTACTGTTCGGTTTAGATATGATGTGGAAAAATAAGATTTGCTGTTGTATGATATTTTGTCATACAGTTATGAATATGAAAAAATTATGAACAATGTGGGTCTGACAGCCACTTATTAATGGGGTGTTCTAAGCGTACTTGTGGGCAATGTAGGGAAAGGACCCATTTCCAAAAACTGTGTTGCAGAATGTTATAAATGTCACAAAAAAAAGCTAATTTCTGTATGGACTGTCTGGAAAATGGAGAGAAGGTAAAATAATATATTACTGAGTGATATTGAGACTAATAATTAAAGAGTGCTAACAAGTTGTTGTTATTGTGGATGGAGAAATTAATTTTGAATACAAAGCATCAGAAGGACAACAAAAAGTAAATGATGAGGTAAAACAGAACCAAATTTACAAAATGATGAAAGTGAAGCAATGATGAAAAATAAAAATGTATCTCAAACAGAAGAAAGTAAAGAAGGAGAAAGAAATATTTGACAAAAGGTTAGAGGTAACGATTCTATAGGCCAAAGGGAATGTTGTTGTTTGTCTTTTGGCTTTTCCCGGTTAGGGGTTGCCAAAGTGGAACTCCGGTCCGCTAATGATTGGCAGTTGGTTTTTATGGTGTTGAGTTGCTGGCCTGACACCCAACCTTCAATGAAGGCACACCCATTCAACGCATGTCTTTCGAATGCCCACTCAACCGCGGGGAGGACATGCAGACTCCAAACAGAAGGCACTCCCAACCCAAGCCGAGAATCGAACGGGAGAACCTCTTACTGTGAGGCAACAACGCTACCGCTGCACCACCATGGAAGTGAATGAGACTGGAAAAGAAAGGTGCAATTTAAAAATGTAAAGGCTAAAAAGAGGGGGAAAGGGTAATTAATCACGTTATATATTTGAATGTGAAATATGATGGACTGAAGGAAGGTTGGTATATTGTGTGTGCAAGAGACCAGATGGAAGGGGAGCAAGGCTAGGGGTATCGGAGGCGGGTTCAAATTGTTTTATCATGGTGTGGATGGGAAGAGAAATGGCGTAGGCATAGCAAGGCTAGGTGTATTGGAGGCGGGTTCAAATTGTTTTATCATGGTGTGGATGGGAAGAGAAATGGTGTAGGCATTATCCTAAAGGAACAGTATGCTAAAAGAGTGTTTTGGAGGTGAAAAGAGTGTCGGATAGAGTGATGTTTATGAAGCTGGAAATTGATGGTGTAATGATGTATGTTGTTAGTGCATATGCTCCACAAGTTGGGTGTGCGATGGATGAGAAAGAAAAATTTTGGAGTGAGTTGGATGAAGTGGTGATGACTGTACCTAAGGGTGAGAGACTGGTGATTGGAGCAGATTTCAATGGGCATGTTGGTGAAGCAAACAGAGGGGATGAGGAAGTGATGGGTAGGTATGGTGTTAAGCGAAGGAATGCAGAAGGTCAGATGGTAGTGGATTTTGCGAAAAGGATGGACATGGCTTGTTGAATATGTATTTTAACAAGAGGGAGGAGCATAGGGTGACATACAAGAGTGGAGGAAGATGCACACAGGTGGATTATATCTTATGTAGAAGGGCCAGTCTGAAGGAGATTGGAGACTGTAAAGTGGTGGCAGGGGAAAGTGTAGTTAGGCAGCATAGGATGGTGGTTTGTAGGATGACATTCGTGATCAAGAAGAGGAGGATGTGTGTGAGGGCAGCACCAAGGATCAAATGGTGGAAATTGAAAAATGGTAATGTGGCACTGGGTGGCAGTGAAGAGTTACCGAATAGCTGGGTAACTACAGTAGAGCTAGTAAGAGAGATGGCTAGAAAGGTGCTTGGTGTGACATCTGGAAAGAGGAAGGAGGACAAGGAGACCTGGTGGTGGAATGAAGAAGTACAGAAGAGTATACAGAGAAAGAAGTTGGCAAAGAAGAAGTGGGATTGTCAGAGAGATGAAGAAAGTAGACAAGAGTATAAGGAGATGAGGTGCATGGCAAAGAGAGAAGTGGCAAAGGCTAAGGATAAGGCATATGATGAGTTGCATAAAAGGTTGGACACTAAGGAGGGAGAAAAGGACCTGTACCGATTGGCTAGACAGAGGGACCAAGCTAGTAAAGATGTGCAGCAGGTAAGGGTGATAAAGGATAATGAGGGAAACATACTCACAAGTGAGGAGAGTGTGTTGAGCAGATGGAAAGAGTACTTTGAGGGGCTGATGAATGAAGAGAATGAGAAGGAGAGAAGGTTGGATGATGTGCAGATAGTGAATCATGAAGTGCAGTGGATTAGCAAGGAAGAAGTAAGGATAGCTATGAAGAGGATGAAGAACGGAAAGGCTGTTGGTCCAGATGACATACCTGCGGAAGCATGAAGGTGTTTAGGTAAAATGGCAGTGGAGTTTTTAACTAGATTGTTTAATGAAATCTTGGAAAGTGAGAGGATGCCTGAGGAATGGAGAAAAAGTGTTTTGGTACCGATTTTTAAGAATAAGGGTGATGTGCAGAGCTGTAGTAACTACAGAGGGATTAAACTGATCAGTCACAGCATGAAGTTATGGGAAAGAGTAGTGGAAGCTAGGTTAAGAAGGGAGGTGATGATTAGTGATCAGCAGTATGGTTTCATGCCAGGAAAGAGCACTACAGATGCGATGTTTGCTTTGAGAGTGTTGATGGAGAAGTACATAGAATGTCAGAAGGAGTTGCATTGTATCTTTGTGGATTTAGAGAAAGCATATGACAGGGTGCCTAGAGAGGAGTTGTGGTATTGTATGAGGAATTTGGGAGTGTCAGAGAAGTATGTAAGAGTGGTACAGGATATGTACGAGGGTAGTGTGACAGCGGTGAGGTCTGCGGTGGGAGTGATGGATGTGTTTAAGGTGGAGGTGGGATTACATCAAGGGTCAGCTCTGAGCTCTTTCTTATTTGTAATGGTAATAGACAGGTTGATAGACGAGATCAGACAGGAGTCCCCGTGGACTATGATGTTTGCAGATGACATTATGATCTGTAGTGATAGTAGGAAACAGGTGGAGGAGACCCTGGACAGGTGGAGATATGCTCTAGAGAGAAGAGGAATGAAGGTCAGCAGGACTAAGACAGAATATATGTGTGTGAATGAGAGGGAAGATAGAGGAATGGTGAGGATGCAGGGAGTAGAGGTGGTGAAGGTGGATGAGTTTAAATACTTGGGATCAACAGTTCAGGGTAATGATGAGTGTGGAAGAGAGGTGAAGAAGAAAGTACAGGCAGGATGGAGTGAGTGGAGAAGAGTGCCAAGAGTGATTTGTGATGAGTACCAGTAAGAGTGAAAGGGAAGGTCTACAAGAGGGTAGTGAGACCGGCTATGTTATATGGGTTGGAGACAGTGGCATTGACAAAAAGGCAGGAGTCAGAGCTTGATGTGGTAGAGTTGAAGATGTTAAGATTTGCACTAGGTGTGATGAGGATGGACAGGATTACGAATAAGTATATTAGAGGGTCAGCCCAGGTTGGAAGGTTTGGAGACAAAGCCAGAGAGGCAAGATTAAGTTGGTTTGGACATGTGCTGATGAGGGATGCAGAGTATTTTGGGAAAAAGATGCTAAGGATGAAGCTGCCAGGTAACAGGAAAAGAGGAAGGCCTAAGATAAGGTTTATGGATGTGGTGAGAGAGGACATGCAGGTGGTTGGTGTGACAGAGCAAGATGCAGAGGACAAGAAGAAGTGGAAATAGTTGATCTGCTGTGGCGACCCCTGACGGGAGCAGCCGAAAGAAGAAGAATATATTTGAATGTGAATAGTATTTTTAGCGATATTAGGAGACCATATGTTTTTTTTCAATGATATAAGAGATTATATATGGATCTATTTTTTTATTAGATACTCAGATTATTACCAAAAATAAAAGAGAACAATTTAATTTGTTATGGGCATGTTTGGCATTGCTGTTTTGCTTAAGCATGAAAATACTCTTTATTTATTTTTATCATATTATCGCTAAAGTGGGGCATATGTCTGTTTTAGATGCACGAAAAAGAAACATCTCTTGTAGAATCACAATTGTTTATGCATATATTTATTATATGAAACCATATGTAATAGTAAATATGGAAATAATTTTTAAGTGATTTGAATTGTAATATTGTGATTGCCAAAAAGGGAAATTTTGAAAATGTTAAAAAATAAAGGAAATAAAAATAGGACATTTAAAGTTGGGAAAAAGGAAATTCATTTTTATTTCTTTCCCAGGCAATTTAAAAGAAGTTCCAAGTGGTTTTATATCCGTGGATTTTTTCAAACCACAGTGCTATATAGTCCATTGGCAAAAATAATGAGATAATTAAGTTAAGAAAAGGAATTAAGAAATTAAATGGTAAAATATAGAGAAAATGTTCTTAATGAAGAGAAAGTTGCTTTGGAAGAAACATATATAAGTCTAAATTTTTAATGTGGCTAGCATTTAAAAATATAAGAAGGTATATTTGGAACTGAAAAAAAAAGATTGTAGGCTGCGGTGGTGCAGCGGTTAGCATTGTCGCCTCACAGCAAGAGGTTCTCCCATTTGATTCTCGGCTGGAGCACCTTCTGTGTGGAGTCTGCATGTCCTCCCCATGGTCGAGTGACGTTAAAGACATGCAGGTCGGTGTGTGCGTGAATGGGAGTGCCTTCTTTGAAGGTTGGGTGTCGGGTTGGCAATTCAGCACCGTAAAAATCCACTGCCAATTATTAGTGGACGGGAGTTCCGCTGTGGCGACCCCTAACCAGGAAAAGCCGAAAGACTAATACAAGAAAAAGAAAACATATGATGAAATGGTTTATAAATTATATAATCTATTAGAACAGAATAGCTTCATTTATTTTTTAAGAAAAAATATATTTATGAAGAAATTAAGAGAAGAATTGCAACTCTAATAATGAGACAACATTTTAAACTCAATGTTAAAAATGGTGGTTTCACCCTTTTAAGGAAAGTCAGTTAAAAGAAAGAAATATTCATAGAAGTAATAAAAAAGATGGTAGTATAGTTAGAAATCAGGAAGGAATGATGAAAGAAGTGGAATATGTTTAGAGCATAAATATAGGGACAGTGGTAAGAAAAAAGAAGTTAATGGAATGTTCACAAAATTAGTGAAAAGAAAATTCTGAATTAGTTAAGGACATCTTTTTATAGGAATTAGATGAAGTTTTAAAAATGGTAATGATAATACAGCTTTGGGTATAGATTGTGTAGGGTAATATTTAAAAAAATGCTGAACAAAAACTTCTATTTTGATGGTATTACATGAATGGAAAATGAAGGTGTTAGTAGGCTAGAAAGTTGTGAAGAATGTGTTAGATTAACATGTGAAAAAATGACATAGAAGTGTGTTAGATAATTAAAGACCTGACATTTTTAGTAATACTGATTGTAAAATTGTAAAGAAAGGCATGCATATTAGTATTTGAAAAAGTTTCTCAGAATGTGTGGAATAAGTATGAAATGAAAAAGAAATGGGTTAGATAAAGCTGATTATTGTAAAATATATGGTTAATTCAATTTTATATGAAGGACAAGAAGAATGTTAGTAGGATATGGTGTTGCTAAAGCATTCAACACTGTATTATATGATTAAATGCAGGTCATTTTAGAAGTGTATGAAGTTTGTAGTGAGGTTATTAATTTTCTAAAAAGTGCTTGTAAAAATACTGTTAAAGTTATAGTTAATGGATGGTTAAATACAATAATAAAAACAGAAAAGGGTTTGAAGCAGTGTTATTCTATGAGTTCTATTTCATATTTATTGATTATAAATTGATTGTTGGAAAATGTGATTATTGATTTTTAAAGATGGACAGTTTTAGTATAGAAATGATGTAAATATTTCATTGATAATCTGTGCACATAATATTTTTTAATTGCAAACATTATTAATTGGATGATAGTTATTGTATGAAGTAGAAAAGTAAAAGTAAATACAGAACTATATAAATTTATGGGAGAGATAATGACAATGAAAATGTTTATTTCTGTAGATCTGAAAAAAAGGATTTTAGGAGTAACTTTTGGAAAATATGAAAGTATTATCAAACAGTGGGAAGGAATATTAAAATACATTGGTGTGTTATGAAATTGTTTGTTTAAGTTAAGTTTTAGAAAGAAAGCTTATGTAACAATTAAAATAATTATAGGAAAACATAGTTTTTAGTAGATTTTTTTTCATTCCCATCAGATTTGGAAAATAACTTCTATGATGTTTTTCACTGTGATTTGGGGTTCTAGATTAAATCTTATAAGGTATGTTATTTAATAGGGAAGATAAATTGGGGTTAACTTTGTTAAATCTGAGAGTTCATCTGTTTTCATTGCATTTGTTCTGGGTTTTAAATGGATAAAGAAAGTAATTTAAGTGAGATATTTAAATGTAGCTATGAGTAAATTTGGGCATTGATGTATTTGAATAAAAGAGGGAGATTAGTTGAAGAAGGGAAACTCATGAAAATGGGAAAATGGGGGCTTGGAAAATAGACATTAATGATTTGAGAAGATAGAAAAGAATGTAATGAAAAAATATGGTAAATAATTTTATATAGATCCCTGGGCAAACCTAGGGAAGGATAACATAGTAGCAATAAAAAATGAAGAGATTTCAAGATTTAGCAGAGAGACAGCATTTTATATGGAGACTAGTGATGAATAAGTTGACAGTTAAGACCTCAGTGGTATATAAAGCCATGAATGAAAGATTATTTGGGAAATGTGGGACTGTGGAAACAACAAAACACATATTTGGACTGTCCAGAGATTAGTAGACTGTGGAGAAGGTTAAAAGTGTTTTTTTAGGGATATGGGAGAAATCAGTACAGGCAAAATAATACACAGGTATTAAAAGAACCTTGGTAGACACTCTTGACAGTTTTTATGACCATTATTTTCAATATTTGGGATGCTAGGGCTAAATAATTATTATTATTTCATAAGGTGTGGAATGAAAATGAATTATTGAAGAAAATTAAGTTCTGGTTATGGTTATGGAGATAACATTTTATGTCAAGAATGTGTAAAATAGTATATTTTAGTTTCAAAGGTGTATGGATAGTATACATTCTGGAAATCTATGTTACTGTTATGTTGTATTGTAATATGTAAATATGTGAAAGTATAAAAATGTAAATATGTAAATAAAGGACCCCTACTCTTTTTGATAAGTGCTGTGGGATCTTTTACATCCACTTGTGCAACCATCGGCTCAGGCAGATGGAGCTTCAGTTAACATCTCATCTGAAAGATAGGACACTCACAAATGCAGCACCTCCATTATGCTGCACTGCAGTGTCAGTATTGGAAGATTAATTCAACTGCCTAGTGTGGGAAAAGAACCCACAACCTTTTGACCTTCCAGCATCAAAGACAAGCGTGCTACCTTTTATGCTACTGAGACTGCTTGCTTGTTAAATCTTGCTTTCTGTAGGTGTGGGGTTCTAAAGACTAGGATTAAAAGAAATTAAAACATTCAGCAAAGAGGGAACTGGAATGTCAGCTAAACTGTCCTTTTCATGACACAGCAATCTGACTGAATGGGCAAGAAACAGCTGTTTAAAAAAACTGAAGCAATGCAAAGCATGGTATATGCATTGCTTTAACAGGCAGGCTTTTTTCTGAAAATTAAACAATATGGATGAGGCTATACTGCATTAAATAAAGGATCATTAGATTTATAAAACCATTATAGAGATGTGCATACCTCTCAAAAGTGTTCAGAATTTAGTAGAATGTACCTGATTTTGTTGAATATTTTTGCCTATATCTCTTTAAAAAATTAGATTTTCTAGTAAATCACTGCAGATTATGGTTGGTCAACAGTGACAGACATTGAAGAGTCATACTTATTGTTCAGAATGTGTATGCTGATGGGAAACTTATTCTGTTAACTTTTTAAGTTAATTCAAGTAATATTTAAAAATTGTTCCTGATTTTGGGTCTCTGTCCCTTGCATTTTTGTTGACTTTATCCAGAATTCTTGAGATATGGAGATGTGCAGTTAATGTCATCAGCACAAGCTAAACTGAGAAAGAATATGGAATCTTTTTTTTTTTCATAATAGGTTCCAAAGTCTGACTTTCTTCAATAAGCCACCAGTGAGAAGCATATATTAAGTGGGTCTGTAATTCAGAGGGATTTTGTTTGTGTTTTTACTTTCTGACTTGCCACACCTGTCAGTTTGGACCTTCTTAAATGACCAGCTGCGCCATCACTCTGTAAGTCAGTGGGGAAATCTGACTTCTATGGGATGTAAGAAGAAGCCCAAAGCACTTGGGGAGCTTGGCCGTGGATCACACGTCTGCAAAAGCACTAGTCACTCCTCTAGTTCACAGGACCACAGTTAAATGAGTTTTGTTTACTCTTGAATCAAATTAGTTATATCTTTTTGTAACTATTTAGTCATCCTGTCACTGTTTTTTTTAACAAAACCAACATTTTGATTTGTAGTAAATTTATTTTAAAAAGATTTTGTTAAAAAAAAAATAGTAGACATATTCCTTTAAATATGCAGATCACAAACTATATTATTGTCAAAGCAATTTTGGGTGGAAAATCATTTATATATGGGTTGTTATTCATTACCCTTGGTGAAAATTCTGATCTGTGTCATCTGACTGAGGCTTCAGAAAGAATCATTTACTAATTATGTGTGTCTTCCAATCCCATTACTTAAAATTACCACAGAATCCTTAATGGCTATGTCTCTGGGTTACACAGTAGTAAATGTTTCAGAAGGTGTATTCCTTGGCTTGTCTTTCTGGAATCTGCATAACTTTTTACTTTACACTTGCTCAAAGTCAGTCCTGCTCTCTGTATCATTTGACTTGGCTCTTGGATCACTGATAAATTATATGAGCTCATATATCAGGATTTGTCTGCTTAATGCTGACCCATTTGTCAGGTGTTTTTTTTTTCATCATGTACTGCCTTAATGTACTGAACAGCTGTTGTCTTCATAGCATCCATTTAACATTATTAAGTCCTGTAGCCCTCTTGTGTTAGCTGTGACATTTTGCATTATACCATTTGCCTATGACCATAATGAGGGCAGCCTTCTCTGAATAAGTCTTTGGGTAGCACAAAGTATTTTGAACTAAATGCTGTTGAATGTTGAACTGTTATCAGGTTTGATAACAACTGATATGTCAAATGTTGTTAACTGGCCTATGTAAGTCCTATTTTTGCCAACAGTACTTTGGGTAATTCTGACATCAAGACAGGAATACTTTTATTTCGTTATGAGCGTTTGTCTGGCAAAATAATGTAATTTAATCATTTTTCTGTCATATCTTCTGTATTTGGGCTCCATATTTCTAGACTCATAAGATATGTAAACCCTACCTTCCTGTGCTGGTTCTAGGCTGGGCATTGACATATGTTCTGTGAAGTAAACATCACCACCTCTGTGGTGACAAGCCTATCTTGAGGTCTCACAGTTATGGGGTGTACGCTGGGATACTACGAGACTATATCCTACCTTCTTCATTGCAGCATATTGCCTCCTGTGCAGCCCCACCCTCTCTGATGTGCATTCTGTTGTGATGTCTGATAAATAATGGCAACACAGAAGGTACTCATCTCCCCAGCACACATCTCTCATCCCTCTCCTGAGAGAAGAGAGCAGACACAGCTCATTCATTCCTCTCTCACCCCTCATTGGCTGCTGTAATGCTTTGTTTGTGTCTTTTGGCTTTTCCCGTTTAGGGGTCGCCACAGCGGAACTCCGGTCCACTAATGATTGGCAGTTGATTTTTACGTACCGGCTTGCCAGGCCTGACGCACAGCCTTCAACGAAGGTACGCCCATTCACGCATGTCTCCACGCAGAAGACGCTCTAGCTGAGAATCGAACCAGACAGCGTCTTACTGTGAGGCGACAACGCTACCGCAGCACCACCACCACACATGGCTGCTGTAATGCTATGGCTACTAATTTAACCACAGTTAACTGGATTGTAGTCAGGGCTTCATCCCTCAGTCTTTCTCCCCCACAATGCCACCTTTGTTCCTCTCATTCTTAGATGTACTTGATTTGCACATTCTCAGTTTCTTTGCATATTTCCTACATTTCTTTTCATCAAATGGCTGCCACATACAGGTACTGTTATTACATGTTTGCATTTCTCATATCTTCAAACAACCTCTGTACCTTGCACTGGGGTCAATGTTGTTTTTCTTGTACCATACATTAGTAACACAAAATTGTTGCACTTGTGATATCGTGCATCTCTTTCTGTTGGTTATAATGTCATGCACAGTTAGGGCTGTTAGTACTGTATAGTCTGTTCTCATACCCATATTATTTTTTGCAACTTAATCATGTCTGCTTATCCATCCTTTGATCTAATTGGATGTCTTAAAATCTAGTCATCAACATGTTCTTTCTGTTTTACTGTGCATTTTATGCACAGTCAGTGACCTTCTCTAGAAGACTTGGTTTTTAGTTTGAATGTGCTGGTGTTAAAAACTCTCTTCCATGATTTGTGGTCTGTTTTCAGTATAAATACATTTCTAGTGCTTCTTGTTGTTAGTGAATAACTTTTCACATCTGATGGTGACCTGCTTGAATAAGCTGTTATCTTCTCTGTTGTGGGTCAAAATATGACTTCACTGTCAGTAATCTTAGGCCTTGTTTACAATGCTGACACCTCACTTCATTCAGATTGTTTTTTTTTCAGGAATTCCCATAATAGTGATGAATACTGAGTTACTGAAGTCTAATGCAGACCTTGAGCTATAATTTTCCATTCATAACAGATGTAGTTTTAACATCCTTGGCATTGTTTGGTGTGTATGCGTGTGTGTGTGTGTGTGTGTGTGGGGGGGGGGGGGGGGTTGGTTATCTTGTTTGAACCTGGTCAAATTCCTATATCTGAAAATAAAAAACAGTGCAGCTAGAGCAGTCTTTAGTAAAATTCATACTTCTCTTTTGTTTAGTGTTAACCCATTCATTTTTGACATGGTTAAGTACTTTCTCAGTGTGTCATCATATTGTTGTACTTTCTTATGTTTAATATCAACTCATAGACTTTTGAGATTTGGGTACTTTTTCAGTGAGTCATCATGTTGTTGTACTCTGTGAAATATAATTATGGGTAGTTTTTTATTTTATTTTTATTTTACATTTTTTGGCCAGGCTGGTCCAACTGGATTTGAGTACATTTTCAGTAGAAGCCCGGGGAGAAAAGCTCCAAAATACATTAATTGATAAACAGAAATTACAGAAATTACACTTTAGTTAATGAGCATTTACAGTAGCAAGTTCTTTCAGGTGCAGTAGTTAGGACTTAAATACGTACTAACAGACAATTTAGTTGTGGACTAAAAATTAGCAAGCAGAAAAGGTGGATGTACTAGAAATAGAAAGAAATGTTAGTCAGGATTTATGCAGGGGCAGAGCCAGCGGGTTCTAAGGAAAGTTTTGAGCTGGGTTTTAAAGCAGTGAGGAGAGGAGATGGAAGAGAGATTGTCAGGAAGAGAATTCCAGGATTTTCCAATAGTGTTAAAGAACAAGGAGTTACCTGCCAAGTTGTTGGATTTACAAGTTGCTATGAGAAGTTTTTTAGAGGAACACAGGCTTTTGAGGTTGCAGTAAGGAGTTATAAGGGAAGTGAGTATAGGGGTATTAGTGGGTTTATACAGGATTTTTTGGGCTAAGGAGTTTTTCACATCCTTCATGCCTTGAGAAACCTTATTCTATGTGCTGGAGTACTTTTCATGCACTGCTCCCTGGAAGAACAGCCGGTTATGCATCCTAGGTCTGGTGTACGTGAGAAATGATGTAGTGCTTATGCTTTCTGCATGGAATTCCATTTGGTAGTAGCCTAACATCAAATCAAGGTTTTACTAAACACCCTCGCTGCATCAAACTCACTGATTATATCACCCACTATTGAAACCATGGCCAGTATTCGTAATCATTTATGCAAATGTGTTAAGGGTTTCGGGGGCATGCGTGAATGAGCATAGCCGAGCTGCAGTATGTAGAGACCATTTACGCCAGTGCACAATGACTTCAAATGTGCTTATGTAAATAATGAAATAGAAATGTGGAGTGATGTAAATCTTCATATGCTAACAAAGTATGTTTTACACCATTTGAGATTCATGCACTGGCCGAAAATGCGCTATATAGAGAAGCATCACCAAATCTGTCTGAGTTGCAGTCAGAAGAAATGTGATCAATTGCAGTGAGCTTCGCTATTTCTTGGTTTGAGTTGCTTGTCTTAGTTGTGCCAAAACCACTTTCACACAGCAGTGCTCGCCCACCAAGAAGGCAAAAATATGAGCAAAGGATTACTCATTATAACTTTCCTAATCAGGGAAATCCTTGATAGGTTCAGAGTGGACAGGGACTTTATAAGGGTTTTAGTGTTCATATTTGATCCCCATGGGGCAATGGAGAAATGTGTGGACTTCCTATTCCTGTGGACACCAATGTATAAATAGCCCTTACTATACTTGCCATGGGAACCTTCCAGAGACAAATTGGGGACACACTGTGGATCTCACAGACTTCTGCCTCAAGGATACTGCAGCAGTTCCTGGGTCTCCTCTTAGCATGTGTGGATAAATACATATATTTCCCAGTGTCACTTCAGGACCAAGCCAGGACTATGCATGCCTTTTATGAGCTAGCACATTTCCCTGCGGTACTTGGTACAATAGATTTCACCCATATTGCAATTAGGGCCCCCTCCTCTTCCAAAGGGGGAGCAGTACCACAATAGGAAAGACTACCATTCCTTCATTTACCAGGAAGTGTGTGATGTATGGGGGTACATCACCAATGTCTCTGCCAGCATCCTGGCAGTGCATATGATTTTCACATCTGGCACACTAGCTCACCCTACCACCTCTTTCTACATGGTAGGATGCCCAGTGGTCATCTTGTTGGTAAGTGGAAAAATATTTTTTATATGTGATTTAAGTAGTTACTCAAGTTAAACTGTATTGCTGTATAGCAATGTTTATTTTCCGGTTTTGTCCCCTCCCCCTTGTTTTCTCTCTACCTCTCTCCCTTTTTAGGTGATGCTGGATATCCACTGGAGCCACGGTTCATGACTCCAGTGAAAATTCCTTGTGGAGCTGCAGAGCAGATATGTAACATATTCTTGTCCCAGACCTATATTGTCATTGAGAGGGTCTTTGGCCTCCTGAAGAGCCATTATAGGTGACTGGATGAGTCTGGGGGTGTCCTTTAGTATGACCCAGTTACAGCATGCAGGATGTTTACTGCCGGTTGCATTCTGTATAATATGTTCATTTACTGGTCTTGTGGTGAAGTGACCCATGCAGCTCCCAGTTCTAGTCTCACTATACCTAATGATGACCAGACGGCAGCAGTAGTAAAGGACCCCATGCAGCAGGTGCGTGCATGTTTTGCAGCTGTGGAGGTAAAGAGGTGCCATCTAGTCCAGAACTATGGACCATGATATTCGGGTTAGCGTTTCCTTTACTGTAAAAAAAACACATACAATATAATAGATGCATGCAGTGATATCTGTGGGCTATGCTGTGTGGTGCATGGTCTGCTGTCACTGTTCATCTGGCATTCACTCTCATCTTAAAATATTTGTATTATTGTGTGTTTGAATAATACTCATGTTGTTGACATGCCTGGCTGCTCACTGATTCCTGTTTGGTGATGTAGTTTAAAAAATCAAAATGGAGTCCTGTGAATGTCCAATTTACAGCAATCTGAAAGTTAATCCCTGCCCATCCAACATTGTCTGTCATACCCAAGCAACTCAAACAAATCAAAAAGTCATAAAAGTAAAAATCACATTCATGTTGTCATTTATTCCCCCCACCAAAAACAAACAGGAAAAAGATAAGATTTCTACTTTACTACACGTTTGAAACACATATTGATGTTAGGGTACAAAACAAATACCATTTATCAATAAGCATTACTGATCAATTTATTAACTATCTATTTAAAATTTTTATGACACATGGAAAGAAAAAGTAGGCATTTAAGTATTTTGCTTTAAGAAAAATCAGTATGTGACAAAGTAATTTTGGTTATACCAAACTTGTCAATTGTATCAACACCTGTTATAATCCGCTTTCTAGCAAAAAGGGTTGGGTTAAAGTGATGTCACACCTAACAGGTTATGGTTTTATCCCTGCTTAATACATCCCTCACCATACTGTCCTCATTCTTGTTCTGGTGCCTCAAAAGATGGCAACTGCTATGACGGCACTAGGCCATGCTCCTAACTGCTCTGATGAAGAGACCTTGGTCATGCTTTATCTTTTGCATATTCACACCTGGAGAAGATCAAGGTGTGCACAAGACATAGCACATGAAAAAAGATCAACATCTGGCAGAAGTTTAGTGACTGCCTGTCAACTCTGACAGGTAACCTGCTCCAGTCAGCAGTGCATCACAGGTTTGAAGACTTGCAGAAGTGTAGGGCTGATCAGCTGGCCAGTGGTTAGACTAAGTTATGACGAGAAGGACAGAGTTTTATAGTAAGTGAAGTTTCTTAACTGAGTCATATATATATATATATATATATATATATATATATATATATATATACGGTTCCCCTTCAGAAGACTGAAACATCATAAGCTCGAAATTCATAAGCCTGAAAACACACAAAATACATATACTGACTTTAAACAACATAAACCATATTACTTTCCACTAAGTATATATCAACTACGAGATTGCACTTCACTACACTAAGTGCAATCTTGGAGTTGATATATTTAAATAGCAGGGGGGGTGTGGGGGGTGCAGACCCCCACATAGGGGTGCAGGGGGGGCTGCCCCCCCCCGCTCATACTTGGTGACAACTGCTATGCTTTGTTATGTATGTGTTTCTGTGTGTCTTTGTACTGGCATATTAGCATTATTTGTATTCTGTGTGTTTTCAGTCTTTTGAGTTTCAGGCTTTTGAGTTTTCAGGCTTTGAATTTTCAGACTTTTGGTTTCAGGCTTATGAATTTCGAGCTTATGATGTTTCAGTCTTCTGAAGGGGAACCATATATACACATGCATATTATTGAAGTTTCAAAACTTCAAACATCATATGGCCGAGACCATATGATCGAAGTTTTGAAACTTTGAATGTTTTGAACAGAGATCGCTGTACAGGGATGAATGGGAAATTTATCGTTTTCCTCACCATAGTGCAATCTCAGAGTTGGTATATTTAATTAACAGGGGGTGTGAGGGGTGCATGGGCTTGACCCCTGCAAGAACGTAAAAAAAAATGTTGTTTTTATTTTATTTTTGAAGTTTCAAAATTTTAATCATATGGTCTCGGCTGGCCGTATGATGTTCGAAGTTTTGAAACTTCAATAATCTGATAGGGGCCCATATGTGTGTGTGTGTGTGTGTGTGTGTGTGTGTGTGTGTGTGTGTGTGTGTGTGTATGTTTGTGCATGTATACATATATATATATATATATATATATATATATATATATATATATATATATGGCTCTACTTTATAACATTGAAATACCAAAATCGTGAATTCCGTAATACCAAGACAAGAATGCTGAAGAATGATAACACTAAAAGTTCAAAATACCATCTTTCAGAACACCGAAATGAACATAATGGAAAAACTAGCTGAAGAGTTATTATGAAGTTCATTGCAACTATAGATCTATGACTTTCAAGATTTATAATATGTACCTATTCAATATGGCAGACATTATGTATGACGCTGCAGGCATTATCGGTAATGTTTACCGAACAATACTGTGCGATTCTGTATATGTGTTTTCCTAGATGTAGTGTGATATCGGAGCTGGTATATTTAATTTGCAGGGGGTGTGAGGGTGCAGGGGAGCTTGCCACTTGCAAAAATATGAAAACACCCATTAAATTTGTTTCAGTGTTCTAAAAGACAGTATTTTAAACTTTCAGTATTATCATTCTTCAGCATTCTCATATCGTCTCGTGATTTTGGTATTTCAGTGTTATAAAGTAGATTGATATATACATATATATATGTGTGTGTGTATAAAGTTAACAAGGTTGCATAGATATAAGTATTTGCAAAGACAGATTTGTGTACCTGAAAATATTAGTTGTAATGCTGTTATGTAATGGTTAGGAAATCAGGAGCATGCTTGTAATTATGTAATTGTGTGAATCATGTACTACTTTACAGGTATCAGTAATTGTGACTGGATATAAAGTTATGAAATAAAAATTGCAATTACCCATTTATAAATTTTTACCATTACAGGGAAAGGGTTCAGTAATGGTGACTGGATATGTAAAGTTATGAAATAAAAATCGCAATTACACATGTATAATTTTTTTACCACTTTTAGCATTACGGGGAAAGGGGGCAGCCCCGGTGGTGCAGCAGTTAGTGTTGCCGCCTCACAGCAAGAGGTTCTCTGGTTCAATCCTCGGCTGGGGTGCCTTCTGTGCAGAGTCTGCATGTCCTTCCTGTGGTCGCGTGGGTTTCCTCCAGGTGCTCCAGTTTCCTCCCACATTCCAAAGACATGCTGTAGGTGGATTGGACACTCTAAATTGGCCCTAGGTGTGAGTGCGTACATGTGTGTGCCTTCTGTGGAAGGTTGGGCACTGGGCTGGCAACTCGACACTGTAAAACTCCACTGCCAATCATGAGCAGACAGGTGATCCGCTGTGGTGATCCCTAACCGGGAAAAGCCGAAAGAAGAAGAAGAAAAACCATTACGGGAAAAGGGTTTTTTGTAGTCCACACAAATATAATCAAAACAGTTGTTTTAACACAGTTCAAAAGTATTTCTAGCTGCACATACAACATGGCTGAAATGTCAAACGCCACACTCTACTTAGACTGCAGGTTGGGGGAGGGGGTTGCTCTGCTAACTGAATGACCAGTACAAACTTTTCTGAGAACATGCTGTTTTACTTCAGTATTACTTATTAAGTCAGACACATTTCTGCAGAAAAGAAAATGCATACTTCCATGAATTAATACATTTCAGTATTTGTTCTTTATACCAGAATGCAGTGTTATGTGCATTTTGAAAACAACATTCAATACACCTTTAATATTTTAATATTATCCTCTTAACTGAAAGGGAATATTAGTACAGTGTTGTACTAATTCATAGAGGTATGCATATGCAAGTGAAAAGAAAAAAGGAATTAATGTTTAGACAAGAATACAGACATATTTATATTTATATTTACATAGAGAAGAAAATTCAAACAGATAAACAAGACTTGCCTTCTCTCTTTTAATCATAGCGGAGGAAGAAATTAGGTGTGAGAGCCAGTGGCAAAACGGAAGATTAGAGGGACTGGGGGAATCTTCTGTTAATTATAGCAAGTGTCCAAGAGAATATTTGTGTCTTATTAGCTCATAGTATGTATAAGAATTCATTATAGTAGTGCAATGGTAACAATCAAGCTGAAAAAATGTTTTTAAAAGTTGTTTCTGTATTACTATTAAGGAAAATATTGTTTTAGCTTTGCAGATGAATGAAAAGCAACTGAAGACTTAGATCAATAAAAACGTTCAAAACCTGATTAGCTGCAATAATTACTGAGGTTTTTTGGTACTGTATTCTGTGCATTCAAAGCACATAATAATCTGAGAGAAACAGAAAAGCTGTTGCCCTTTCAATTCATCACAAGTATGCATAAACAGTGCTCTTAGCATTGTTTCCAAAAACAAAAGCACATCTCAAATCACTGCCCCCACTGTATGCGTAAGCACTTCCCATACACAAGTTTACTTCAATAAAGATTTTACTGCAGTATTTCAGTATTGTATTAAATTGCATGTAAACAGTGTTGTGTGGATTTATTGTGCTTTTTCTGCTTTGTCTCTCCACACCCTCTTATTTTTGCTTATGCATTCCCTTCTCCATTTTTGTTTTGTTTCCTACCCATTTATTTTGGATTGTTTTACAGGTTCAAATCCCTCATGAGCAGACCAGGCATATACTCCCAGGCTAAGGAATGCTCACCCTCTACCCATCTGGGGATTGTCCTTGGAAGGTTGGAATAGAGACGCTGGTCCTGCAGGTGCTCTGACACATTGCAGCCTGGCAAGCATCACAGAAAGGGGGCTTCGGAGTTTGGTTGAGGACGTACTGGTGGAGGTAGTTAGCAGGAGAATTCAGTCAGTCGAAGCCTCTCTTAAGCTTGTAGATGACATGCTGTCTCAGTTGGTGCTGATCAGCTTGCCAGCATAGGCACTTACTCCCTCAACATCGGATCCTCCACTGCAACACCATCTGGCAGTGGATGTGTTTGAGGCTCTGTGGACTGGGATTCCAGCAGGCACTTCCTCAGCCCTTCTTCCTCTACTTTTTCGCCATCACCCTTTCCCTGTTTCCCACTCATGCTATCCTCTCATAAAAAAATGAAAACAACAGGGGGGTCTATCCCTCGACAAAAACATAGTGCCCATCCTGTCCCACTTCCTGCAGCACAAACCCTCTTGATGTTTCCCCTTTTTTATTGCCCTCTTTGTCTAGTCTCCACTTTTACAATCTTTCCTGTCACCATCTTTCTATTCTTTAATGAAACCATCAAGGTGTCCACAAAAAGGATACCCCCATATAAAAAAATATATATATAAGCCCTTCTTTTGTAAAAAGTCAGTCTTAAGTGCTACACAGTCATCAACTTTCCTAAAATGCTTGATTGTGACTTTGCTCAGCTACGCTTCCCTGCAATGTGAAAAAAAAAAAAAACAAAAACCAACTTACGATTTTGCAAAGTAATTTGCAAGTTTGTAATGCCGAACTTTACACAACTTACTATTTCAAGAAAAGTGGGTGTATTCTTAGAAAATGTTTTTCTTTTCTGTATTCATTGAAAATGCCTTTCGTTGACCTTATTTGCATATCCATGTAGCGCTGCTGTTTGCACGTAACTGTAACTGATTTGCAAAGTCTCAGACTATGAACACAGGCCCCTTTTGCAGCCAGCATATCTTTACATGTTCTTAATTTCTGTGTTTTCTTTGTCTTTGGAGGCTTAACTGTAGATGAGGCCTGTGGTACAAGTCCTGTCACTTTTCATTAGTGTCCATTTCTCATAACATTTTTCTTTTTCTTTTATTTATTTTTTTTCTCAAGTGGAATGTTTTCCTGGGTTGTTGGACTATAGATAGTATATGCATCTGAGTTCAGCTTAACTTGGTAGCTCTTCTTGAGTTTTCCTATACTATCAGATAAGTCACTCTACTTTTTTTTTATAGGACCACTAGGACCAGAAAATGCGTGTTTGTATGTATGTATGTATGTATATATGGTTGCAGTGATTTCAGTTGAATGCATGTTTCATTAGCAGATTTACTGCTGTCCAATTATATCAAAAGCTCTACTTGTCAATTGCAGGAGTTTTCAAAATTAGGAACATTGTTCCTTTGCTGTGTGGGATGTGGTGGCAGTTAAAGTAGATCTGTTTGTAACACAGAAACTTTTGCATATGCCAAAGATATTTAAAACAGATAATTTTGCAGAGAGGAAGATACACTCTGGAAAAAAGAACTATTTTACAACATTGTTATGGGCAGCTTGTTCAACCATCTCATGGACAGACTTAACTACACATACAACAGGATCAAAAGATTTGCTGCTAACCTGCACTCTGCCAATCATCAGTGTTTTGACTGTGACAGTAAATTGAATGACCTTTAGACACAAAGCAGTATACGTTCAGCGTTTATTTACCTTTTGTTTAACATATGGAAACAAATGCCTGCCTGTGTTCATCCTGTTGTTGTGGCATAGGGCTGGCAGGAAGCTGAGGTCTACCCATCAAAAACATTTTCATATTCCTAAAGTAAATGTTAAAGAACCAAATTTATTCTTCCCTCCAAACTGGAATAAACTTCTTCCTCACCTTAGAGCAGTAGAAAATTGGTTGCATTTGAAGTACTGAACCAAACAATAATTTATGCAAACTATGGAATACCTGCTTTGTAGTAATCCAACTAAATGATATTTCTCCTGATTGTATACACTTGATGCAGCTTTATACGTATACTTTCACTTCCGGTGTGTAACCTTGGCTGTACATGATTGTCACTGTTGAAGTGACACCCCAACCCCATGTGCAAAAAGTGAGGAAAAAAAGGGGTTGCAGATGGATGGATGGTTGCAGAGATGTTTAATCTAACCACCTCAGTAATGTGTGAAGTTGTGTGAATGCATTTGATAAATAAGAGGCATTGATCTAATTTGACCACAGTCATACTGCTCATTATGGCTTATGTCATTGTATATCAAATGAGAAAAAGGCGTATCTCTTTATGGAACCCATATTACACTTTTTATACTATTTTTCAATGATATTTATTGAATGCTAATGCATTATTGATTGCTTTGAGCTTTAATGTGTATATTACTTGAATATTCACTTAATTACCTTTTTTCTTTTGCTATATAACAAATGCCTGCTACTCTATTTAGTTAAATATTTTATTGTACTGATGATTTGTGGGAACATTTTCCATAGATTCTTCTGGCAGACAGGCTCTACATAGTAAGGCTAACCTGGTTAAGTAAATAACTAGCTATCCGTCTATCTAACTTACTACAAATAAATATTGACTTTAGGGTATATATGTCCTTTTATAAGTTGTCAGCTCCATTACTGCTCTCTCTGTTACTATTTATGGAGTTCAGTCTATGTGACACTCTCAGTGACTCTGCTGTTGGCAAACTGAATATACATAGCCTTGTTTTTTTCTTTAATGTGGAATAATTCTATTTTTTTTTTGTATATTACTTTTGCCACCATTGTAGAACAGCCTTTTGGGGTGATCATACATTTTGAACTGTACATATGTATTTCTGCACTCTTTTGTCTTTGTGCACAGTTTTATCTCATATATGCTACTAATAATTGTATTTACTGAAGCACCAATGTCTGTTAATTCTTATTTCACTGTTCACTGCTTTTACAGTAACTTATGATGTTATGTTGTCCTATCTCACCTTCATTCTTACTGGTTGGGTTCAGAGCCGATCCTTGGCTCCGACTTGGCCGCATACTATAGCTCGAAGTTTTTCACTTCGCTCATGGCTGAACACCTATCCCATCATGCAGTGAGTGATTCCCCAGATCTCGTTTGCCTCTTAACAAGATCGGATGATCTTCTCCTTGGCTGTGGCTAAGTTTTTGAAAAATGTATATACTTTTTATTTTGCTTAACTGTTGTTGTCCTACACTTAGTTTTAGCAGATTTATATAAATAGTTTTCTCTCTACTGTTGTGTGTGCTGTTTAATTTTATACTGCCATGACTGTTGCTTAGTTGTAGGGCCTATTTTCTTCTTTACTATCCCATCGGAAATCTTTAGTGAAGTCCGTTTTTAGAGTGTATGCATGTATTCTTTATTAGTGTTTCTTGGCTCGTTTGAGTTAGAGAGCCAAGTCCCCACAAATTAGAGGGCTTAACTAATCTTTATTCTCTTAGCTATTTTTTCTCGTTTAATAGCAGTGCTAGGTCCATTTAAGTTAGAGGGCAGAGCTATATTTTTCTTTATATATATATATATATATATATATATATATATATATATATATATATATATATATTCTTAAAATAGATGTGCTGTGTGTTTATTTTCTTATAGAATGCTATTAGGCTTTATATATTATGTGTGTTTTTCAACTTATAGTGTTTCTTGTAGTTAGTGCTTTAAATTTATAGTGTTTGTAGTTTGTGCTTCCTTCTCATAATGTCTAAGGAAGGAAAAGAGAGAAGGAACCAAAGCCATCTGGCTTTAAAAAGTGTCAGAAATGTTCACAAAAAAATGTCTCTAACTAATGGTCATAGTGTGTGTGTTTATTGTTTGAGTGCCATTCATGTGCAGTAGTCATGTACCTTTTGTCACTCTTTCAGTTCCCGCGTTTTGCAGGAGAGAAAGAATAAGTTGATAGTCAGAGGGCTTCTAAAAACTCTTTTTTCTGAAGCTTTAGAAAACCAGAGTACTTCCTGTAAGCTTAAGTCCATTGCTTCAGGAAGTGACAAACCTTCAAAGAGACCTTATTCTTCTTCTTCCTCCTCATCTGGTCATTCGGAACCACCTGAAAAAATATTAAAAATTTCTTCAGACAAATCAATCTCTTCGGCTCCACAGGATTCAGAACCGAGAGAGATCATGGAATTGGACAAGTCAAGTCCTTTGGTGCCACAGCCTTCCAGGCCAAAAGAGATTAGCTTTCAGAGCTGGTCCACTGAGTTAATACCAGTCTCCCCAACCTTAAGATCTTCCATATTGGAGAGATCTCTCTCACCCACCCTTTCCTCCAGGTCCTCTAGAAGCTTATAGGATGATGATGTGGCTAGGGTGGTGTGCAGACTTCTGAAGTTGCCAGCGCTGGCTAAATTATTTTTGGCTCCAACCCAACCAGTTTTGGAGCCAACCAAGACTCTTTCATCCACGTTGATTCCTCCTCTGAGCCAAGCTGGATCTTCGAAGCCAGAGTGCCAAGTACCATTAGATGTAGAATCTTGGTACCGAGACCCATCCAGGAGATTTTGGAACCGTTGTCTGCTCTGACACTCTCAGTGCCTTCCTGGGTGTCTAGGAGCCGAAGCTCTCCTGTCGGTTCCGGGGGGGGGGTGTTCGGACCTGAATCTCCTTGGTTCCAAGCTTACCTCTTGGAGCTTTGGCATGGGTGAGCTCAGCTTGTGTTATCTTCTTTCAGACTGTGTTTTGGTGAGTTGTCTATTGTGAAGTGGGGAGTGCCATACTACAGCAGTGATGGCTGAGAAAAATTTGGAGGTGCTCCAACAGATACTCACATTTTAACACTCTTGAGTTTTGAGACATACTACTGCCTTTTCAAGTCTTTGGAGACCCCATGAGGCTAAAACTGTCAGGTCAGACAGTTAGATAATGCTATGGCATCTAAAAAGAGAAAGCATTCAGGCTTTTAGGAAGACTATTTTGACCTTGTAGTGGGAGTACATTTGGGGAGCTTTCCTGGTTGCAGTTCATAGTTTACATGCACCTTCATCTTAGGTGTGTCTGAATGGGGTGTAGAGGAAATGGAACATTCCTTTTTCTGCATTTAAGAACACTGTTCTGTCCAGATGAGCCATTGAGAGTAGACAGAAAGTTTTTTTTTCAGTAGGTTAGAGAAGAAAATTAATTTACAGCTTTTCCTTTGGTACTATTGCACTGGCCTGAAATAAACACAAATCTACCTTTTCATCATTTCCATTTTAAATAGTTTCAAACTGCTGGATCTGGATTACTAATTGTATTTCACTGGCTCTGAGATGTGACAGCCCTGAAGTTAGTATAGTTTGTTGAGGGTGTGGGAGACACTACGTCTGAAATAATTGCCCTGATTGTTCCAATTGGTATTTTTGGGATTTTCATTTTGGATATTATTTTCATTATTATTTGGTCTTCTCTTGTCTCCTTTACTCACCTGTTTACCATGTTCCTGGCTGAAGGGCAGAGTCTGATCACATCCTACTAACACTGAAAGCCTGTTTTTTATCTTTTAAGGACTTTCCTTTAAGTTAGACCATCACAGTATGGCTACTTCCCAATTGGAGGTCTTAGCTGTTCAGAGTACCATGACTTGTGCAATGATCTTTTTATTGTGAGTTAATTTGTGTGTTTTCATAATCCCTCACTAAGAATTGTTCTAATATTTTCCCTTAATTGCTTGAGTTGTCTTAGTATTTTTGACTGAAAACCTGTTGGCATTTGCTTTCATTCATCACCCTGTCTATGATGCAGTATCCTTGTAGCTCACTGGAAACGTTTTCCATCCCAGCTAGTTACCTAGACTGCATGGATACCCTTGAATTAGTTACATTTCTACTATGTCCCCTTAACCCAACGATGTCTATCCTCATCCTTTCCAGGCCTTCTTTTGCACAAACCTGATTATATGACATAATACCGTCATACCGTCAATCAGAAGATAAACTTTCATCAGACTTTGTAACTTGCAAAGATATTAACACCAACCCCTGTAGGACCTCACTGGCAATTATTCTTTTGTTCTAGTTGATTTTATCTGTAATTGTCTGAATCAACCTGCTCAAAGAACCTACTCTGGAGCTGCATCCAGCTGACTTACCTAAAACAGGTAATTCAGCTTTAATTTGCAAGCTGTTGGGATTAGCAAACATTTTGAAGAAATTCTAGTCCAAACAATGCATGTTTGTTGTTGCATAAAAGTTTACTAAGATTATGCTGTATTGTAGTCTTCTTCCACAAATGTGACTGTAAGGCTATTCTGCAAGAGTTTTTCTTCTGGCCCTCATCAAAAATGTGTTATTGCCTGTGCTGGTTGCAAAGAAGGATAAAGACCAGACCCAGGCCCAACAGACTAAAGTTTTAATAGTAGCTCAGGTGCTTAATGGTACAGGTAGGGCATGTGGGACATACTTGTCATAGAGAAGGGGAGGAAGTATAGTCTCTGCATCTCTCATTGAACCTGGTAGTGGCCTAAGCTCACTGAAGATTGCCAGGCTGTGTTGTGTGTGTGTGTGTGTGTGTGTGTGTGTGTGTGTGTGTGTGTGTGTGTGCGTGCGAGCGCGCATGCATATGTGTGCATGCATGTGCTCATGTGTGTGTGTGCATGCATGTGTGTGTGCATCGCTGAGAAGGTATAGTCTCTGTATGCGCAGGGCAAACACATCTAACACCTCCTCAAGCCACACCTCATAGCCTGCTCAGATGAGGGAAGGGAAGTAGGGCTAAAGAAAATTACCCTCCTCTTCTGGACTATCTTACTCTGTAGTGTGAGCCTATGCATGGAGTTGAGTGCACAAGAGCTCTTCCAGAAGGGAGACCTTCCCTTTGTGGATTACACCAGTGAGCTTGTCATGACATGGGAACTAGGGAGAACTGGACTATAGAGACCTGGCAATGGGGGAGCCTGAAGAAAGCAGTGGATGGGAGGATAAAGCAAAACGTTATTGACTTGCTCAAATAGTTTTTGTTTTTTCTTACATATGTTTGTACCACACCACAAGCAGAATACCTGTCCTGAACTGCTGACTTTAATAAAAAATAAGTAAGGTTATTCAATTGGCCCACAGATTCTTCTGTTCCATATCTGTAAGCATACTTCTCATTTCTGTTGCATCAAAATACAGTGTCCATCATGCCACATGGCAGTATATGTAGCTGAATATTTCTTCATGATCTGTATGATTTCGCAGTATGTGTACATCTTCATAAATCTTCTTTCTTGTTCTCTTTTACTTCCATGTCAAAATTATATACTTTAATACCATTCAATATGTAAACTCATTAATGAATACAGAGAAGCAGATTGTTGTATATGGAGATCTATGTCTAGTGACAAAGAAAATAAGCTGCAAGCAAGTTCTATGCCCTCTAAATGTTCATCATATTGATCACTGCTGCAGTAGCCTTAGCTATATGGGTTATATCCTGCCAAGGATATAACAGTCGGTCAGCTTCCAAAGATTCAGGGCACCTTCCACACACCCAAACTGTCAGACAACTCAAGCTGAGCTGACTAAAAGACAAGTTTGGGAGTGAAGCCATTCTTGGCTTTCCTGCCAGCAGAGAGAGGGAGGCTAAGCCCTGAAATGACAACGCTGGGAAGAACAAAAAATAAATGTCCACACCCTGGCATAAAAGAAAAGAAAACACACCAAAAAAACAAGGGGCATGGAGGGAGAAAGCAGCTACTGTAGCAGTGATCCTTCAAACATCTGCTATTATGGTAAGTTCAGCTGACACAACTGTACTATGTTCTTCATATGGATCATTGGTGCAGTAGTCTTAGTAATATGGTTAGATTACCCTAGCTAACTACATTTGGGAGGTGGAAGGAGAAGGGTCCAGATGCCCCTGGAGTATGGTCCTAGCAAAGCATGATCTAGACCTAAAGAAGGAATCAAGCTTATAGTGCTTTATAAAAATATGTAGAGGACCAAGTAGTAGTATCATCATGTGGCAGTTTGGACACTGGGACAGTTGATCTAGTTTGTAGACAGAATACATTACAGCAAACCTGTTTCAATCTCTCTCTCTCTCTGTCAGGAAATTCAGGATTGCCAATGCTGCCCAAGCACACAAAATCATCACATGGTAGGCATGGATTTCTTCTTTTTATGCTGTACTACTACATGTGCAGGGGTTTATGGATGCATGAGTCATGCATAATACAGTAATGAAGTATTTGTCATTTATTCATAGGTATGGAAGCAACTGCACCATCAATGATAGACTGTAGTGCAGGCCAGCAGGCTGATGCTGACAGCCATATGGCTGTCAACAATGATGCCATTAATCTCATACTCATGGCACAGCCAGTGGCACGCAGTCACAAAGTGTACTGGAAGGTGCCTCCCAAAACACAATGTTGCTGACTCCTGGGTCACAGATAGTACACCATGTGAACAAGCCTTTATCAAAACGGGTTGAATCCCCATGAAGCTTTACTTCTGTCTTTCTCTGTCTGTCTCGGATGCACATGTGGAATCTAGAAGAAGAAGACAGGACAATGTTGGAGGCTGGAATACCCAATGTGCCGCCCATTCACAGGGATGCCAGATAAAGGGAATTATCATAACTGGCTCCTGAGACACTTAAAGCATTGTCTCACTGCATGAAATATGTCAAGATATTGTTAAGACATGATTACTCTTAATGAAAGGTAGGTCATGAGAATGCTGAAAGGAATATGTGAGGATATTCACCAGTAGAAGGGAATGGTGGAAGCCAGAGACAAAGCCATGATAATCCTTCTGTAAGGTATGATTGTTTACATAGCATCCTTCTCAGCTTATGTCTACACACTTGTAATGACTTATCACACACACAAACATAACTCATTTAGCTGACTGCGGCAAAGATCAGTGCGACATGTCTGGAGCCTGTATTGGGCATGCACCATGGGTCAGCTTAGGCATTCATAAATGTGAATTTCTCCACATGTCAGTGTGTTAGATACTGTCAGGCTTCCACATAATGTAGAAGGACCTCTCAGTCAGGATTATGCTATATCAGTACTGGCCGGTAACTATCTGGGCCTCAGCAACGTCATGTAGGTCAAACCACCATAGCAACTCAGTGTGGCAGTACTAGTTTGTGTTTCCTAGGACCATCCTCAATGTTATCATTAGGAGACTGCGTGTATGACACAATCCAGATGTGAGCTCCACACCTGATGTCATATGTGCTTCAAAATCCCCCCCCCCCCATTAGTCATTGCACATGTTAAGAAAACCCAACACAAGAAAAGCCTTCAATAAGACATTAAAAATAAAATATGCACTTACCTGTTGTGAGGCAGAAAAAAATGAAATTATAACTACACAGTACTTGCTCATTTATGCACAGTTGAACACCCTTAAATCATATTAATATCTACAGTCCCTTTACATGATGGGTTGAGACCCAATTAAGTGATTAAAGAGGTAAACCAGAACATTTTCAAACTTATTATTAAGCCTGCACGTGCATGAAAGATTACTGTGCCATCAAAGCTGAGCGGCTTCACAACCACCACCAGTTGGTTCAGTCACCAGCACTGCCCTGTTAGTGTGCCTATTACTTGTGTCTGTGTCCAAGGAACACTGCCTAAATGATGACAGCTGTAATTCTATCAACTACACATTTGTGTATGGCCTGTAGGGGAATATCGGAGTCAACTATGTACTACGTAGCAAAGTCTACAGTTAAAACTGTGTGCACCAAGTTTTATCTTTGTAACTTTACACTGTCACATAGTAGTTATCAAGGTTCATAGTTGTAGACTACATGTTGCTGCTGTGTAACATGCACAGGCTCATCTGAGGGGTTACCATACTGCTGCTGTTGGCTGACCAGCTACAAATTTCAGGTAGTACATGGGAGGGAGCTGCATGACTAGTAGAGGGGGATCCACTGATTGTGCTTGCAGCACCAGTGCACCAGCTCAGTGCAGACTCGTATTGTGCTGAATGCAAAAAGTAATAAACGTTCTTCATGTAGTGGCAGGTTCATATTGAAAAGCTTCCCCCCTGACCCATCCAGACAGCAAAAACAGGTCTTAAGTAGGCACTAAGCACTTGCTAAATGACTATCCATATTTGTAATGGGGAGTTGTTTTAGCACTGTACAGCAGCTACCTATGGATTCTTAACTGGAGTAATTTGCTAAGGTTCAAGTGTATAGCCTGGATCACCTGAAAAACACAGTTGGAATGGGGGACTGTAGAGATGGACTGACTAATAATTAAACATTAGTCACTATTTAGAAAAGCTGTGGGAGTAGTGGGAGATTTATGCTGTGCTTATCTATGGCGTCCTACCATGCAGGAAGTGTCAGTACAGTGCACTTGTGTCCCAGATATGGAAATCATAGGTGCTTCCAGGATGCTTGTCCAAAGACACTGGTGATACAGCCATGTACATCACACATTACCTGACAGATGATAGAATAGTAGCCCTTCCTTTTATGGTACTATTTTACCCTCCTGGACCAGATGAGGCCCTGATAGTCACATGGGTGCAATCTGTGGCATCAAGCATCATAACAATGTGTGCCAGACTACAGAAAACACACACGGTGGTAGCTTGGTCCTGTAGTAACTGTGAGCCATAGATCTGCTCATCCACATGAGCTAGAATAACATCAGGGAATTCTGCAGTATCCTTAAGGCCTGTGAGATACCCAACATGCCCCCAGTCTGTCTCTGAAAGATCCCCATGGCAAGTACAGTGAGACTTGTATATACCGTGGTATCCACAGGAGTAGGAATACTATTCATTCCCCCAGTTCCAGTTTAGTGTCCATATAAGTTCACCAAAGTCTTGAAAAAAAGCCCTGAGTTTTTACAGAAAAATAGCCAAGGAACTCCTTCTCCTCATAACTATAATGGGTTAGATGTTGTAGGTAATACCTCTGCCCTGGGCACTGAGCTCAACTAAATACACTGTGTGGTGGTACCATGACAACAACTCAATACATGAAATAGTGGAATTCACAGCCATGCCAAATATCTTCTCTGATTGTGAAGTTTCAAGAAACAGAAGTACTTGCCTTTTTATAATCTACTGCGGTAGCTTTGTCGCCTCATAGCAAGATGTTGTGCCATTCGATTCTCAGCTAGAGCGTCTTCTGTGTGGAGACATGCGTGAATGGGCGTACCTTCGTTGAAGGTTGTGCGTCAGGGCTGGCAAACTCAGCACGTAAAAGATCTACTGCCAATCATTAGCGGACCGGAGTTCCGCTGTGGCAACCCCTGACCAGGAAAAGCCGAAAGACACACATATTAGAGCTCCATTGTCGGCTTATCTTGCTATAGCTCTGACTGAGGAATTACAGGAGACCAGATGGCTTAATGGTTAAGGTCTTCGCCTCTCATGCATAAGGTACAAGGTTCGATCCTGACCTTTGAATAATGCCTGTTTGGAGTTTGCATGTTCTTCTTGTGTCTCCGTGGGGTTTCTACCATGTCCGAAAAACATGCTGAATTTTTCCATCACAAACTCACCAATGAAGGGAGCTGTGGGCAGTAGCACAGACTCTACATGGTGCCCTATGGGGGGGGGGAGAGTTGTACAGGCCAACTGCTTTGGGCATCTACTGTGGTGCGCAGTACCCTCAAGATAGGAGAACATGGATCACAGACTACATGCCATGGCAGGGTTAGCTAGCCACTCAATAGTGTAAAATATGGCTCTAGGTAATTCAGTCGTGTTGACTAATGTTGCCAAAGATGGGCATGGGCTCATACCGGTGATAAGTGGGTTGAGGACCTGGCCTACTCTTACCCACACCAGGGACCCTTACTAATGGTGGGAGGGGTATATATGCCCCTGTTGGCCAGTGTGTGTCCCCCATAAAGCCCAAGCAGCCCTGGGTCAATAAGCTATAGGCTGGTCAGTGTCTAGTTGCCCAGTCTGGGTTATCTGGGATAACTCTGTTGAGTGAAAGCTGGACATAAAACCAATGAACCTGCCAAACATGAACTGAGGATTGCTACGTTTAATGTAGGTTCACTGACAGGATGCAGTTTGGAAGTGGATGACATGATGATACAGAGGAGGCTGGACATCCTATTTATCCAAGAGATGAGATGAAAGGGCAGCGCAGCAAAGCCACTTGGCTTGGGATCCAGACTCTGGGACAGGCTAGAAATGGTGTAGGAATTGTGGTGAGAGAGAGGCTTCAGAAGGCAGTAAGGGATATCATCAGAATTAATGACAGACTCATGGCAATCAGACTTCATTGTAATGATAGGGTAGGGCAGTATTCATAATCTCAGCCTATGCCCCACAGCAAGGCTGAGATAGTGATGAAAAGAGTGCATTCAGACAGCAGTTGCAGGACCTACTAGATAAAGAAGGACAACATGAATCGGTGTTGATAAAGGGTGACTTTGAATGCACATATCAGGACAGACAGAACAGGATATGAGGACTGCCTGGGTTCACATGGATGGGGCAACAGGAATAAAGAAGGAGAAGCCATTCTAGAATTTTGTTTGACAAATGGCTTGATAGTAGCCACCACATGGTTCAGAAAGAGAGACAGTCACAAGATCACATGCAAGAGTAGCTAACATGCAACTCAGGTAGACTTCCTCCTAGTAAGGAAAAAGGCACTGGGATAGAATCCATGATTGCAAAGTCATCCCCAGTGAAACAGTAGGCCCACAGCATAAACCACTAGTTGCCACAACTAGATGCAAGCAATGGTCAGAGAAGGCTCTAAGGTCAACAGAGACCAGGCTGAAGAAGTTGACTGGAGAGAAAGTATAGCAGTTCAAGGAATTATTCAGGGTTCTAGCACCCCAGGAAGAGGAGGAAATAGGTGGAGTTGAAGAAGAGTGGCAGCGCCTAAACACACCATGTGTTAGGACTACAGAAAAGATATGTGGCCGAGCCAGGTATAGAAATAAAGTACATAAGGAAAGCTTGTGGTGGAATGCAGAAGTCCAGGAAGTCACCAAAATAAAAAAGGAGTGCAGGAAGAAGTGGGAGATGGAAAAGACTGACCAGGCTAGGAAGGACTACTGGTTGGGTAACAAAGAAGCTAAGAAAGAAGTTGCGATAGCGAAGAATAGGGCATCAGAGGCACTGCACCAACTTCTAGAAAGTGACTCAGTAAGTGGCACAAAAAACTATATCAGGTTGCAAGGCAAAGACAGAAAGATAAAGAATATAGTCAGACACCATTCATAAGGGATGCCAGCAACAACCTGCTCACCAGTCCACAGGACATCAAAGGCAGATGGAAGGAGTATTTCCAACAGCTTCTGAATGAAGAAAACCCCACAGAAGCTGTACTGCCCCAGAAACAGCCTATGATGAGAGAAGAAGAGGAGCCCCCCTTAGAGGAAGTAAGAACAGCACTAAGGAAGATGAAGTCAGGGAAAGCAGCAGGCTCAGATGAGGTCACAGCAGATATAAAGATGCTGGGTGAGATAGAGTAGAAATGGCTCCTTAGGGTACTAATAGCAGTGTGGAGAGAAAGGCATATCCCAGATGACTGAATAATAAGCATACTCATGCCAGTGTACAAGAACAAAGGGGACATCCATAACTGTGGGCAGTACAGAGACATCAAACTCCTACCACATTGCATGAAAGTTCTGGAGAGGATGATGGATAAACGGATATGCAGAGTAGTAGAATGTAAGATGGGAGATGAGCAGTTCAGATTCAAATCAGGATGCAGCACAATTGACCTGATATTTGCACCAAGACAGATACTTGAGGAGAAGCTAGAGATGAGGAGAGAGTCCAACTAGGTATTCCTAGACATTTGACAAGGTCCCAAGAAAGCTGATCTGGGCAGTGCTGCAATGGTTAGAAGTCTCAGAAACACTGGTAGAATTAGTGCAGGCTATGTACAAGGACCCAGTGACTTGAATACAAACAGTGTTCGGCCTCACAGAGGGGTTCCCAATGTGAGTGGATGTACACCGGGGTTCAGCTCTGAGCCCACTGCTGTTCGTACTGGTGATGGACTACATTAGCAAGCAGGTTGGAGGGGACAGAGCAACAAAGCTGCTGTATGCAGATGATGTGACATTACAGGCAGACTCTGAGCTAGAACTTCAGAAAAGGATAGGAGAATGGAATGCAAATCTGAAGGCACATGGGATGAAACTAAGCACAGATAAGATGATGGTAATGGCAGCAAATTGCGGAAATCAAAAGAAGCTGAGAATAGCGATAGAAGGGAAGATAGTGGAACAGGTAAACAGCTTCAAGTATCTGGGAGGGGTGGTTTAGGAGAAGAGTAGTCTGAATGAAGAGGTCAAAGCTAGAATTAGAAGGGCTGCAGCCAGCTGGGCTAGAGTATCAGGTGTATTCTATGACAGAAGAATGCCAAAGAAGCTAAAAATTACGGTGTACAAGACAGTGGTGTGACCAGTACTACTGTATGGTACAGAAACCTGGGCAGTAGAGGCAGAACAGTTGAAGAAGCTAGAGGTGATGGAAATGAAGTGCCTGAGAAAGGTGGTAGCATGCACACTGTGGGACAGATGAAGAAATGAGGACATAAGAGCAGAAGCCAAAGTAGCTCCAGTTGCAGAAAAGATCAAAGAGAACAGATTATGGTGGTTTGGGCATAGGTGTAGAAAAGCAGAAGACAATCTGGTGAGGAAGTTTTGGGACAGACAGGAAGAAGGTAAGAGGAAGCAAGGACGTCCAGCAAAGAGGTAGATGAATTGTGTGAAAGAAGATCTGCGACAGGCAGGCATGAGTGTTGAAGAAGGCAGGAGTGTGGCACTGAATAAAGAGAGTTGGCAACAGTTAATGCGATTTCCCGACCCCATGTAGAAAAATGGGAAAAAGGGGGGGCTGATGATGATGATGATGATGATAATAAGCATATTTTTTGCACTTTAACTGTTCACTGTTTCTTATCAGTACTGCACTGGTTTTATTTATTTGCTTATCAGTACTGCACTGTTTTTTTTATTTATTTGCTTAAACAGTACTGCACTGGTTTTATTTATTTATTTTTTACAGTACTGCACTGTTTTATTTATTTGTTTGACTGCATTATTTACTTTTCTGTGTCTCCATTTATATATTTGCTGACCTCTGGTTGAATTTTTGTTTTCCCACATCCTCCCGCCCAACTGCTGTTGTGTTCTTATAGTTGATGGCTTTTGCTGTTGCCCACTCCTACTGTAAATTTCATAAGGGACACTTTCCAGTACCATCTCATTAGCTCATTCTACCTAATACAGAGATCATTTGGGAAGGTTCCTTAACCTTGAATTTTCAACTGTTCCTCTTCTCTCCCTTTCTACTTTACTAAAAAAAAAAAAAAAACTTTATTCAGCTGCTTTTACTGTATTTGTGTTTCCTCCTACTACTACTTTATTACTTTATCTTGCTTTTTTTGTTACTTGCTGTGGTTGTTCACTAAAGAGTTCAATTACATCTTTTCTGTTGCATTTATTACTGCTTGTTGATAGCCTGTTTAAATTGTAAGTGTTTTTCTAAGCATCTTAGTTTTGGTTTAAGCACCTGGGCTTTAGGCTTACCCCTTATCTCTCCTTGGCCTTTCTCTCTCAGATTCTGACAAATATGGATGGACAATTTCTTACAGTTTCTCCTGCCAATCTGGTTGACAAATATGGATGGACAATTTCTTACAGTTTCCCCTGCCAATCTGGTTGATATGGGCATCCAGAGACATTGTAGCAACTGCCTTATGTAAACAGATGACCACCTACTACTACCACCTAGGACATAATTTGCGAGAGATGCAATTACATTTGGTACCTGGTGTCTATGCTCCATCCCTCACAAACCGGTATATCTGGCACCAAGAAGGTTGTCAACACAATTACTACACCTCAAACACCACCCATATGTACACAACACACTCCCACATATGTGGAGGTCCTCAACTAGAACATGCCCAAACAAAGGAGACCTCCAAGGCAAAAACACACACGATCTCCACAGCCCTCGACCACCACATATCATGCATAGTTCACACACCTGTGTCTCACAACCACTAAGGTTTAACCACAAACCCAACATATTAGTCATAGGAGACTCCACTGTAAGACACACAGGTGTGTCTCTCACCAGGCTGGATAAGGAGAAAGTCACAGTTAGTTGTCTGTCAGGGGCCAGAATCTACCATATCACACACACACTCAAGTCTCCCAACAACAGATACTGTTATGACTCTGTTATGGTCCATGTTGGTGTAAATGACTTGAGACATACCTCCCTGGAGTACATGAAGAGAGACATGATTGAACTTGCTGAATATGTGTCCCAGATGGGTATATCCCTAGCCTTAAGCAGCATTCTACCATCACCCAGAATGATGCTTCAATACAAACAGAAAATTATTGACTTTAACAATTGGCTTAGTTTCTGGTGTCATTCCAAAGGGATCCAGTACCTGACAGCCTGGGAAGATATGATTGACAGACCATGATGCTTTGCCAGAGATGGCCTGCATATGTCTCACTTGGACTTCAGGATTCTGGCAAAGGCCCTTGCCTCCACCATAGTGCCTTTTTTAGAAAAAGTGTTGAGGTTAAAACTACCAACATAAAAATTTCAACAAAATGCAAACTAAAGGTTTTGCTGCTAAACATTAGGAGTCTAAACATGAAACTGCACTCATTGCAAGCATTCTTAACCCTGGAAAATGCTGACATCTGCGCAGTCACAGAAACCTGGTTCAAAACTGTGGAAAGCACCCCAGCCTTACCTGGTTACTCATCCTATCATACATTCAGACCCCAAACTGTGGGTAGTAAAGCCAAAGGAGGTGGAGTTTCAATATATATTAAAGACATACAAAACTCCAGTCTGGTTAAACAGTATGACAAACAGGAGACAGTCCTTGTGCAGTTAACCACTGACAAGACCCCTATACAAATCATAGCTAGCTACCAGCCCCCAAATCTGACTTAAGATGCCCAATTTGCCTGTCTGGATCTCTTCGAATCTATCAAGATTCGACCTTTTATCCTGATCCTGGGTGGCTTTAACTACCCAAACATAGACTGGAAGAACTACTTATGCCAGAACAGAAATGCCCATAGATTCCTCGATTTTGTCAATGTAAATACCTTGGTACAGTTAGTTGATACCCCCACAAGAGGTGATAATATCTAGGACTTGATATTAACCAACATGAGTAACCACTGCAACATCCCTGCAGTATCATCCTCCCTGGTAAGATCCGACCATAAAGCGGTCACTTTCGAAGTCACCATCTTCCTCAACCCCCCCCCCCTTCAGCTAGGGTCAAACAAAAAAACTTCTCCAAAGCTGATTACAGCCCCCTGCGGGATGATATAAACAGCTTCACAGCCTCCTCCCCATCTCCAGGAACTGGCACCAGTATCCAAAACTATACCAAAGCACTATACAAACATTTATATAGATACACAGAATCAGGAATAACCAAAGAATATCTGGAACTGCACAAAAAAAAAAAAAAAAAAACAATAAATCCAGCCAAGGTGCAAAAAAACGGAGCGTGGTGACAACCACAGTTTAAAAGTTTATTTCGATCCACATAAAAATGAACATGAACCAGTTCACAGCCAAAATACATAAAACATGAATGCCTTCAAGACTCTACCAAGCGTTTTCATCTTATTAGGATATTTATCCTAATAAGACGAAAACGCTTGGTGCAGAATCAGGAATACTTGACAGGACTAAATCATCCTCTGCAAGGAAGAGTAAACCTGTCTGGTGGACATCTGCAATAAATAAACTCTATAACAAAAGCAAAAAGTTGCTGTCCAAGACAAAGAAGGAGCAGGTACCCAATTGGAAGCAATCTCTCCTTAGCCTGAACAAGCAAATAAGAGCACTAGTGAAATCCTCCAAAGCAAGCTTTGAGTCCAGATTGGCCACATCTACTAGAGACAATCACAAGGCCTTCTTCACATATGTCTGAAATCTCAAAGGAAGCACCCAGATCTGTTCAGAACTGGTGGTCAAGGACACCACATATACAAATGCCGTAGATATAGCAAACTTGCTGGATGACATATTCAGCAAAAATTTCACCCTTCTGTCCCCCCATCAGTAAATCAGGATATTCTGAGTACCTGCCCCCTTCCCCTTATATCTAAGGATCAGGTCATCACTGCTGTTTCAAAGGCAAAAAATACAGCCTCCATGGGACCCAATAACATCCCAGGCTACATCCTACATGAACTCAGGCAGGAACTTGCAACACCATTAGTTGCCCTATTCAACCAAAGCCTGAGTACTGGCTTTGTCCCAGCTGAGTGGAGGCCAGCCACTGTCATCCCTTTACACAAAGGTGGAGCATCCACCGATCTGGGAAATTATAGACCCATCAGCCTAACTAGCCTGATCTGCAAGGCCATGGAATGGATTATCACGGACCTAATTAACAAGGACATTGACAACCTTCAAACACTCGATCCCACACAGTTTCGCTTCATCGAGGGGAGGTCGTGTCTGTTTAATTTGGTCGATTTTTTTGAGACAGTCAGCAAAGCCATGGACGAGGGGAAGATGGTGCATACCTCCTACCTTAACCTGGCCAAAGCCTTTGACACTATTCTCTACTCTGGTATAATAGATAAACTCTCTCAACTAGGCATCATTCTGTATATTACCAGATGGGTAGCTAACTGGCTAACTGATAGAACCTATCTAGTCAAAATAGGAGAAGCCACCTCAAGCAGTACACCCATATCGAGTGGAGTACCCCAGGGTTCAGTCTTGGGGCCTCTGTTATTTGGGATATACTTTTCTGAGGTTTAGGCAAAAACCAGTGGGATATGGCTGACCAAGTTTGCAGAAGACTGCAAGCTGGGCACTGTGACATGTACATCCTCCAAGGGGGTCTCACCCAAACAAATAACTGGTGCCAAAAACATGACCTCAAGCTGAATACCAAAAAAGGCATCATCATCCTCTCTGGAGAGAATGATGTCTCCACAAATTATCACATTAATAACAACATTAAGCATGTAATCAGTTGTGAGGGATTTGGGCACTCAGATTGATAGCAACCTGACTTTTCACCACCATGTTGCTTCCATTGCATGGAAAGCTTTCTACATGACCCACCTCATAAGTAAGGGTATCTCATCCAGGGACAAGGAGGTCATAACATCCCTGTATTCTTCCCTTATAGGCCCATTATTGAGTACAATGCCCCATTCTGCATGTACCTCGCAAAGCACATGCAGCAGCTGGAGAGACCACAGAGGTTCCTCACCAGGAAAATCCAGGGCCTCAAAAATCTACCATACACAGATAGGATAAAAGCCCTATTCCTCTACTCAGTTTCATAGAGACTCCTCAGAGGTGACCTCTGTCTGGCATAAAGGCGATCTCGGACCCTGCCTTGATGGGACTGCTGCATATCCGCAAGTCAAGCTCCACTTGAGTAACCCATGCGCAGACTCATCCTGGTCTGTGACATCAATAGGACTTGTTGGGGGGACAGATTTGTGTCCCAGAGACTCATCCATCTGTGGAATAGACTCTCTCTCCACATCAAGCTCACATCTTTACCTGTTTGTAAGTGCAACCTGGATAACTGGATGGGAAATAGAAAATACATCCCTGGTATTCCACCCGTGTCACTGCTGGACAGGGGCACTGGGTGCTGATTTGTCGAAACATGGGCTAAACCCTTGGCTAGGCTTATAAGTGCCTCAGGGCCAATAGCTTAGTAACTTCCTATGATCCTATATTCGCAAAGCACACATACATAGTTGCTGCTCTGAATTACAAGAGAAGCTCACATAGTGTAGTCGGAACCAAATGAGCACACAGCCTTTAAACCAGTTTCAGTGTTAAATTCACAACAACAGTAACTTCCGAGAAAAACCTCCTATAGTAAAAAAAGACAGGCTGCTGAGTGTTGGAATAACAAGGCCGGAGTTATAGCAACACCTTTACTTTATTTGAAGTAAAATAAAAACTTGGTTTAGTGCTTTTGTCCCTGTAAACAGTAGTGGGATTTCTTCAGGACCAAGATTAGTTAAAAATACATACTTTACATATCTAAAAAGACTGGCATGTGACATTGAAAACCACCAATAAGATAACATAAATTTACATAAATGATGAATCTAAATTAAAACTTCTAATTTAAACTTTCTGTGAGTTCTAATGCAGTCTGAATCAAACTTGTGAAGTAAGCCAATAAAAGCTTGTGCAAGTACAATGTAAAAAGTCAAATATCTAGGAATACAATGAATTATATAATAAATTCGAAAAATAAATACATATGAAAAGCTCATACAAAAAAGTAGTCCATGTTGAAAGATACATATTTTTACGTATAATAAGAAAAACAGTGCAGTAAAAAAGAATCTAAAAGGAAAACAAAACAAAGATGCATGTGTCTGATGAGTTTTTAAAAAGTAAATAAATTTAAGACCGATAAAACTGATTGAAGCTATACATCATTAAAATTTTAAAGCTTTTAGCTTTATGGCAGGTGCAATAGAAATACGTTCATTAATTCTTGGGTATGCTGAAGCATTCATCTTAATTTGCCAATACAACTCTCTCTTTAACAAAAGAACATCCCAACAACCCCCATTCATTTTGTGAGACAAAGTCTAAAATGCCAAAGTGGAATCTCTGGAAATTTGCGCAAGAAATATGATGTTTATAAAGTGAACTACCTTTATTTTGTCAAGTCATATCATAATTATGTTCATAAATCCTCTTTTTAAGCTGTCTCTGTTTTTCTGACATAGAAACTTGAGCAAGAGAGAGACAGCATGCAACACATTCTGGCAGCCTGCACTACTTTGAAGATTTTTAAAAATACCACTGAGTTACCCCCAAGGACATCTTTAGGCACTAGAAATTGTGGTGCTTGCTCCTAATGTTCATATATTTTAGAACAAGAAAGCATAGTGTTGGACAACTATTGTAATTCTAAAGTTGAACTTGTATTTGGCAATCGTCTAACCAAATGTATAATCTGCATTGCATGCGATCTCCCTTGCTCAAGTTTCTATATAGGAAAAACTGCAATACAACTTAAAAAGAGGATTTATGAACATAATTATGATATGATGAGATAAAATAAAGGTAGTTCACTTTATAAACATTCTATTTCTTGCACAAATTTCCATAGATTCCACTTTGGCATTTTAGAAATTATTTCAAGAAATGAACGGGGGGTCCTTGGGAAGTTCTTTTGGAAAAGAGAGAGTAAGTTAAATGCTTCAGCATATCCAGGAATTCATGACTGTATTTCTATTACACCTGTCCTAAAGCTAAAAGCTTTAAAACTTTAACAGTGCATAGTTTCAATTAGTTTTAAAAGTCTTAAATTTGTTTACTTGTTTTTAAACTAATGACATACTTGCATTTTTGTTTCGCTTTCCTTTTAGATTCTTTTTACTGTACTGTTTTTCTTATTGTATTTATCTTTCAACATGAAATACTTTTGGTATGAGCATTCTATATATATTTATTTTTTGAATTTATTATATAATTCATTGTATTGCTAGATATTTGACTTTTTACATTCCACTTGCACAGTATTTTATCGGTTTACTTCGCAAGTTTGGTTCAGACTGCATTAGTCCTCACAGGAAGTTTAAATTAGAATTTCAATTTAGATTCATCATTTATGTAAATTTATTTTATCTTATTGGTGGTTTTCAATGTCGCATGCCAGCCTTTTTAGATACTTAAACTATGTAATTTTAACTAATCTTGGTTCTGAAGAAATCCCATTACTATTTACAAGGCCAAAAGCGCAAAACCACATTTTTATTTTACTTCAAATAAACTAAAGCTGTTGCTACAGCTGCTACAACTCCAGCCTTGTTCTTCCAACACTCAGCAGCCTGTTTTTTTACAGGAGATTTTTACTTGGAAGGTACTGTTGTCATGAATTTAGCACTGAAACTGTTTTAAAGGCTGTGTGCTCATTGGGTTCCGACTACACTATGTGAGCTTCTCTTGCATTTTCTGAGTTTTCTATAAAGCTGCATGGTCACACACACTCACTTTTTGGTGTTGCTGCTCTGAATTACAAAAGGCAGAAAAGGTCCCAACTTAGCATGCCATCAAATGCAACATGTATATGCACTTCCTCATTTAAATGTCATTGTGCACTTGTTTTCATACACTTTCTCTGTGATTTTGGAGGTTTACTCACGTGTAGCAATGTTTTATGCATCTCAGTCTGCATGTGTCTGTAGTTTGCATAAGTGCAGGCTGAACACATCTTGCATAACTAATTAAGAATACCAGCCACAGTTTCAAGTGTCATCATGCATTAAGTATGCCAGTACACAAGACTGGATTTAAATACAGCAAATCATATTCTTTTTCTCAGTAACTGGTGCTCATTCAGAATTGACCTTTTTATCTTTTGTTGCAGGTAAAGTAATTATTAAATGCATACATTTCTGATTATTTATTTAATTTTTACAGAACTTCTAAATCAATGAATTTAAATGTAAATAGAACGAACACTAAAACCTATTTTAGAAAGTGTTCACATTTTTTCCTGAATGGTAATACATAATATCTTCAGCATTTCTCTCTTTCCATAAGGTGGCAACTTCATTTTTATTCAGATTTGATAATGCAATAAACATGGAAGCTAAATAATAATCTTTCTAGTCATGAAGTAGATTAGATGGGCAGTTAAGCAAACAAAATATTGGTCTAAGTTAATTTTGTAAGTATACTACACCATTGATGCTATAAAAGAAACATGAGACTTGAGCTCCAGCTTTAGAACTTATTTGTCATGGTTAAAATTTCTACTGTCCTGCTGTACCTCTATCTTGTTAACTACAGTTCTGAATAGCCATGTGCTCCTGCTGTTAAGTTTTAAATCCCTCCTGTCTGTGTGCTGTGCTTTTTAAAGTAATCTAATAAACATACTCCTTAAATGACCTAGTGATTGAGTGAGTGAGTGCCAAGGCACAACAGCTGGCTCAGTTTCCACTCTCCTATGATGAGGAACACATTCACCTCTTAATGGATTGCTTTCATTCTAAATCAGATAAAGGCTGCAGTTACCAGGTGAATGCAGCATTTATGTATGACCTTCCCACTTATTCCATGCCACATTAACATTGTGATATTTATATCATTATACAACATCACTTAAAATTTATACCTGCTGGACACTGTGTATTTTTACTAAGAGAAATGACCTGGCCCAAAATATTAGAAGACCATATTTGGCATGTATAGCTTTCTAAGCAACAGCACATGTTTACTTCACTTGTACTTTTTTTCTCTCACTCCTTTATTAGAGACACTTCATGTATTTGACCTGGATCTTCAGTTCTGCACTGCAGATGACAATTTCCTTAGCTGAGGGGTACTCAGAACGTTAACTCTTTTATTTATTTTTCTTTTTATGAGTTAGAGTAGCCAAAAATGGCTGACAAGAGAGGATTAAACATTTTAAGAAGCATTTTTTTATACAACATGGAAATATGTGGTATTCCATTGTAGTGATTGTATGTGGAACAGTACTTGGCCTTAACATGTTATCTGTTACAACACACTCCCCCTGACTTTATCATTGCCAGTATAGCCTTTTTGATCATGAGACATCGAATGAATCATAAAGCAGTTACTGATTCATTGTTCCACTGTAACAATAATGTTACAATGACATGTTGGAAGCAATAGATCTTCCAGATAGTATGTTATTCTATTCTTAGTTAGTTACATTTTAAATGGGAATGTTCATTTAAAAAATCCTATTTTCTGTGGAGTCCTCGGGAGATAACTCCAAATCAACATAAAGAGACAGAAGTGAGAAAAGAAATATGTGATAAAAGAGTCTCTGTTAACTTACTGAAAAGTGATGTATGTAAAGTCATAATACTGAATGTACAATATGAAATGTTGAAACCAAAATACCTGCTCCTCTACATGTCTAGAAAACTGGACTTCCCCTTTCGGGGGTACCCATGTTAACATTTGTTTCCCAGTTTCACTAACAGTGGATTTATATTGTTTGTTGACTAGCTATGTACTGGACCAGGGTACATATTAAGTACTTGTATGCTATTAGGAGGCATTTGGAATTCAACATTCTAAAGTTTAAACATACTAACGCTTTTGGACTTTACATTCAGTATTCTGACTTTCAGTCAGTATACTATTTAGTAAGTTGTGATGTATCTGTGCAAAAGTATAAACAGGATTCTGAGTATAGAAGTATAGTATGACATATACATATATATATATATATATATATATATATATATATATATATATATATATATATATAAAAACACAGCAGTGCTTTAATCTGCTTTTTCCATGTTTACATGAAATGGACAGTATAGAATATAAAACTTAAAACTTGGGAGTAGATTAGAGTAATTTCAGGTAAGAATACAACTGGAAGGCTAAATGGTGAAGGAAAACTAGTGATATGGAATAGAAAGGAACTGAATAGAGGACCCAGTAATCAGTAGATAAAAATTGCTGCTCTACTATTTCCCAAGAGCAGATGCCCCCAGAAACTAACTTACTGAAAATGACTCATAGATTTTTAACTCTCCTATCACTGTTTCCAGAGGAAATCAGTACCAGTGTGATTTCTAAGAGTTATAGTCTAAGAGATAGTTCTCCCTTCTTCCAGTTTGTGTGACCGTAGAGTTGGTATGCATGCATTCATGTATATATATATATATATATATATATATATATATATATATATATATATATAGGCCTACTGAAAAAGATCGAAAGACCCAAATGTTGACGTTCATACAGACCACAAACCACTGACTCCACAAACAACATACTACTAAGCATGTGTTGAGCAATAACTACAGTGCATGCAAAATCAAAACAAAAAAGACAGCATTGTTTTTTGCACTCCCTGCTAATTTAATATATATATATATATATATATATATATATATATATATATATATATATATATATATATATATATACTTCAAGATCATACATTAGTGAAAAGGCATATTCTCCAACACAAATAATTGTGTGCTCTAGCACATCTGTGTCACCTGTCTGCTTAGTCATTCAAATTTTATCAGCTAAACAGGTGTTGACCAAAACAAAGTTTACCTACATTCATGGGTCCATATAACATATACGTATAAGTTCTGGGAGATGATGGGTGGCTTGCTTTCTGCAGAGAGCTGCAGGAGGGGCTTACTTCCTTGCAAAAATACTTCATATATTTTTCTCTGATTGATTTTTGGCAAGTCATGTTTGAAGAGCTGTTTCCTAAGGGAGTTATCACTCAAAGACTTAATGATAGCAGTGGAAGAAGCATGTATGTACTGTATAGTGTAGTAAAACTATGAAGAATTGTAGTCAAATGAGTATTTAGATAAGTAAGTAAAAGCTTAGCTTTTCTGTATTTGCAAATTCAAATGTATGATCAGGGGAAGGAGTTTTAGATAAAAAGAATTTACGCTGGGCTTCAGCTGCAAACTAATTTCTTGCAGGAATGAAACGTTAGAAGATATTTGAGTTTCTATAAGTCTTTTTGTAATTTTTATGCCAGATAAGGGCTTATTCCAAAGTTTACCAATAGAGACAGAGATAGAGATAGAGAATAAGGGGTCCCCATGTCTATTTTGGGTTATGTAGAACTTCTAAGTGTTTGTATAGGGCTCTTTAAGTTATAGAAGTAACCAAGGCAGGGCAGTTGCATTTGTAAACTAGTTAAATGCCAGGCATAGTTGTGTGGAAGTGAAGAGATGTCTAATCAAACGAGTTCTTAAAGGGAAATACAGCAGTTAACAGGACTTTTATGACCTGCAGTGAACCAAGCAATTTTATTGTAAGATTGTTCCAGTTTATGAAACAGAGTATATTTAAGTTGTTCTAGAGATTGGAGGCATGCAAACAACATTGAAGTAGATAAGATCTGGCAGAAGTAGCAACTCTGACTTTATTTTCCAGGAGAATTTTGTTCTGTAAAATTTGCTTCACGTGATACTGTTTTTGTGACTGCCTACTGTATGTGTAAATAGAAATTTAAATGGTTATGGAGAGTTAATTCAAGCACTTTAATTGAGTCAGCTTCATTAATTGGTGAAGAGCATACCTCTCAACCTCTAAGCACAAATATTCTGGTCAAAACCAAAAACAATGGTGGACAGTGGTCTAAAATCAGGGACAAATTTTAAATATTGCTCTTATAAACTTGGAAAGGTAGTAAAATTAAGGTTTTGCATTAACATACATTTTCTAAAGGATATGAAGTCTGAGACTCATTTGCATATCAATATTTAGTGGCTTCAGTTAGTGATTATCTAGAAAGGTAAACATTTTATGAAGAAGAGATCAAAATTATAAGGCAAAAGTTTGGACATTCTGCAAAAATTTGAAAGTTTGGAGGTATGGTGAGGAATTAAATGAGAAGATATTAAGAGACTTACTGGAATTGCCATTAATAGACTCATAAGTGTAGGCTGAATTAGTTAGAATGCTTTCAGATGGTAGTTTGGAGGAGTACCGTTAGGTTTGGATGTGTTTGAAAGAAGACCCATGTTGTTTAACCAGGACTCAAGTAAATACATGGAATTTTGCTGGAGGGATTTAAGATAATTTGGAGATTCTGTGAAAATAGCAGAGATAGACTCAACCAACATAATGAATGTACCTGACATTGATACAGCAGCTTTAAAGCATTGTACCACACAATATTTTCAAGTATCAGAATTTCTCTAAAATGACTGTTTGGCTGCAGTTTTTGTGGACAGTCAAGATTCCTTTTTTCTTTTAATTCTTATAGTACATTCTAAAGTGTAGCAAAGGAATATTGTAGGTGATGAATTCTTGAACTTTCACCACAAAGATAATGCTGTCAAACATTGCAAAATCTGCAATCAAAGGTCATCCGTGGGTGGGGACTTCAGTATGGTCAATCCAACCTGAATCTATACAGGAAGTTTATGTCAGTACAAACCAAAATTCCAATCCAGAACTGTCGAGGATCCAAGTATTTAGAGCAATCCCCTCAACTAAATAATTTTATTTCTATAGCCGAATAAATCCAGTTCTATATCCTCCTACTTCAAAAGAGAGAGTGACTACAGATCATTCACTTTCAAGGTTTTATTGGAATCTAAGTATTTAGAGCAATCCCTTCAACTAAATTGATTTATTTCTAAAGCCATATAAATCCAGTTCCAAATCCTCCTCCTTCAAAAGAGAGACTGACTACAAATCATTCCTTTTCAAGTTTTTGTTGGGATAAGTGCTTTTGTTGTTGTAGACTTCTTCAGATTCAGTTCTTACATGTTACTGAGGTAAAGGGCAGACCATAATGAATCCAGACTGAATATTTGCAGAATACCCAAGTTTACTCAACTATTGTCATTCAAAATATCATCTCAGACCCTTCAAGTTTTGTATGATAGTCATTCCCTTCTGCAGTTGACAAGATGGCAGTTTAGACCAAAAAAAATGTTCTTTAGTTAAGCAATAGTAAATTCTAGAAGTGAGAATTATACAGTATTTACCTGTGAGTGTGACAGACCATGACAGAAAAGCCCAAGTGGTCTAATAAAAGTACAAGTGCATATACACTGTACAGCCCTCACATATTTGCACTGATTTATATATTTTTTTCTTAATTTACACTTTGGGGACCGGGGTAGTCCCTCAAGGCAAATGGCTTCTTTTAAAGGAGATCCAAGGTGGTACTCATACTGAGTAGGAGAAGTTTGGTCAGGGCACAGAGGAGCTTCACCTGCTGTTTACAATAAGTGCCATGAGATCTTTTACATCCATGTGAGCTACCACCAACTCAGGCACATGGGGCCTCAGTTTAATGTCTTATTCCTTGCTCCAGTACTTTTTAATAGTTTTATTGATCCACACTTTTCTTGTCCTATGTTTTGCAGAAGACTTGTTAAACATTTAATCCTACTCAACCATAATTTCAACACATGTAATCACAGAAAAATGTTATTTTGTTATTTTACATGCAGAACAGTTTCTTGTTTTGAAGAAAAATTATTCACATCTGAAAGTGAAGACATACTTGACGACAGCTCCACAAACCAAACCAATACATACAAAATTGATGTAAATCTTTTTGACTATTTTATGGTTATACATCCTGTTATACCCCTTTTTTATAGGCTCCCAAAGGTTCACAAGCACCCTACTGACCCTCTGACGTGTCCTATCATATCAGGGAGGGGTTGGGTGACCGAACCTCTATCCAGGTTTGTAGAGAAGCGCCTTTGTCCTGTTGTAGATAGAACTCCTTGTATTTTGAGTGATACTAAGCATTTTTGAGCTCTTTGATTGGTATGAAGGTGAAGTTGATCTGTTTCTTGTGACCATGGATGTGGTCTCTTTGTTTACATGCATTCCTAATACCAATGGTATAGAGAACATACGGATGTACTTGAGCAGGCACTCATGCTTTGACACATTCTATTTGTCTTATCTGTGCTTTATTGGAAGTTATTTTTAATGATAATGCCTTCTTGTTTATGAGTGATGCATATATACAACTTACAGATGTAGGTATGGGCACCATGTGTGCAAATAGCTATGCCAATCTGGTTTTAGCTGAATGGGAGTCAGAATTGGTTTATAGTAGCAAAAAATGTTTTTCTTGAAAAAGTTCTATACTATGACCATTTTGTTGACAAAGTGTTTTTTGTTTGGGCAGGCACCTTGGATTTGCTGTCTGATTTTATAGGCTACCTGAATGCTACTACTGCCTATCTGAAGTTCACATATGAGTTTTCTGATTCTGATATTGTTTTCTTTGATGTCAGGGTGCTTACATCAGCTGGTGGTCTGAATAAATCCCTATTTAAGAAATCTTGTAAGAAGAATGATATTTTACATGCACGCAGTATGCATTCAGCACATGTCAGAGGTAATGTTGTTAGAGGCCAATTCTTTAGATCGGCACGACTTCATACTAAAGATAGTGACATGTATAACTCTTTTAGTTTATTGACTAAAGAGTTTATGGAAAGGGGCTATAACCAGACAGAGGTATCCTTAACACAGAATGATGCCATATCTTTTAGGAGCACCAGGACCAGACCCTTTTTTCACAAAAGATCAGATGAATCTATGAGTAGTGGTATTCAACCAGGCAACACTCTGAGGATGTGCCTGACTTACTCCAATGATGTTAGTTCAATTTGTGATATAATAAGGAGACACTGGCAGGTTTTTTGAGTTGATCAGAAGTGTAAGATTGCTCTAGGTATGCAGCCTTTCTTCTCTTTTACGAATAGTAAAACTTTGAAGGACAGGCTGTGTTATAAGAAATTGACATCTGAATCTGTGCATTCTTATAATGCTAATATGACTGGGACATTTCCCTGTAAAGGGTGTAGCATGTGTAGGTTTATCAAAACTGACAACCAGTTTTTTTCATCCTGATACTTCCCGCATGTTTTATTTTAATAGATATGCTGACTGTGGTTCCTCTAATCTTGTATACCTGGCTGTGTGTGATGTCTGCCAATTATTTTATGTTGGCAAGACTAATCAGTGCCTCAGAGATCATATTAGGGAGCACCTTTACTCTATAAATAAACATGATGACAAAGATGCTTTATTATAACATGTAATGCAGGAAGGGACTGAGCATTGCTTTAAGTTTATAGTGCTTGAACTTGATTATGTTAGCCCTAGAGGGGGCGATATTAGGACTCATACTGAGTGCACTAAGATTAAATGGATAATTATTTTGGGTCTATGTCAATTCTTCGAATGCTTAAAATTTGGAACGTTACATGGTCGAGACCAAACGTTCAAAATTTCAAGTGTTCGAAAATTGACTTTCAACGGCACCATACGGTGCAGATAGGGAGGGAAAATTTCCTTTTTCTGCACTGGTGTGGTCTCGGAGTTGGTATATTTAAGTAGGGGTGTGTGGGGGGTGCAGGGGGGCTTGCCCCCTGTTCACACTGTTAAATTGTGTTTGCCTTTTTTTATTACTTTTTTATTTGATATTCGAACATCCAAATGTTGAACATTTGGTCTCGACCATGTAACATTCGACATTTTGAATGTTTGACTATTCAACATAGACCCATTATTTTACAGGCCACTAGGGGCAAAGGATTGAATGATTATATACCTGCAAAACCTGTGCTCAAATCAAATGGTCTAAGGTAGTGCCTTAAATGCTCTGTTTGTTTCATTGTTGCAGATCTGATGAAGCATCTAGTTTTGATGTGAAAGCCCTCATCTTTTATCTTATTTTTAGTTTTATTTTTGTATTAAACATTTTTATGTGGTTTATGCCATCTGCCTGACCATTTATTTCATTTTATATATATTTTTTCCTTCATCGGTTTTGTCCTTTTTTGTTTTGGTTTGATTTTACTTTTGGAGCATGGCTAAAGGTGGCATTCAAGAACTTGATTACATGCCCCATTTGAATCAAGCTGCTCTGTTGAATGGATGATTAGATAGAGTTTTGGGTCTAGTGGAGAACCCTTTACTAAAGATGGACCTGAATGGCATTGAGGTACCACCCGAATCAGACATGTTAGAGTCTATTGACGTTAAACATCTGTTTCAGACAATAGAGAACAATTTATATCACCTGAAAATAATTCAGTGGCAGAGATTACACATGGAGGCATGCTTGAATCATAAAGTCATTCCGAGAGGGCTATGGGTATGTAAAATGCCTACTTATGGCAATACTTACGCAGATTTGTGGAGAGACTGGCCAACTTTCAATCTGGAAATGAGCTTTGGCTATATCCATTTATTGTTCAAGTTTTTTTCACCTATCGAGTTAGCCCTGCGTGAAGAAATTTTGAGTGACATTAATAAGCTTAAAACCTTAGCTGATTCATCTGCTTACAGCTGTAAGCTAGATGGGTTATCCTCTGACATTGACCTGTATGAGAAACGCCTCCTAGAGGCTAAGAAGAGGAAGCTGGTTAGAGATGTGAATGATTTTCGGCATGGACGGATTTTTTTCTGGCCTGATAACAAGAAAAGGCAAAGGGATCATTCACAAGCTATGAATCTTGCCTGTACTACTACCAGTTTATCCCCTATATCTGCAGACATGAGGGGCAATTTGGTAGTGGGTGACACTCCACCTTCAGTTGATGTGTCCACTACTCTGGAACATACCACAACAACCAGTGTTAAGAAAGCTTCTACTGATGCACCTATAGTTTCAGGAGCTGCTTCCACAAATGCCACCAATACTTTAAATTTGGCAGAACTGCTAGTGGGTGGCAACAGCCTCACCTTGTCCAGTCAACCTTTTTTTACAGCTCCGGCTTCCGGAGGCAGTACAACAGGTTACGAGAGGCAGATCTATGAGCAGGAACAGATCTTCTTGGAAGAGGCAACAGCTATCAGGGCAGATGGAGCTGGGCCCAGTGGTTTGGAACAAGGTACAGAAAGTCTAGTAATTTTAATCTTTCTAGTTGCACTTTAACCTGTGAACAACATGAGATACTTTGTTTAGGTCTTTCCTTTATTCTTGCTGGCAATTCTCAGGTACATGATGTTATTACTGATTTAAAGTTGTTTATACAGAATATCTACCTTAGGTTACAGTTTGGGAACACTAATGTTCCTGTTACAACCCTCAGGAAGCCGAGTCTATATGTACTTGTCAATCCTCCTTTAGTTGAGGCCTTTTATAAATTGTGTGAGGATGATGTATATGCATTCTTTAACCAGAGGCATGGTAAACATTTTAATAACTTGAACTCACAACAGTTTTGTGCTCTCTGTGAACTAATGACATCAGACGATATTTCTGTTCGCCCTGCAGATAAAGGCAGGGATGTAGTGGTGTTAGATTCTTCTCATTATATAACTAGTATGCATATTTTGCTAGATGATCCTGATACTTATGAGACGGTAGATAAGTCTCATATTTCAGCCTTAACCAATGAAGTACGTATGCATCTTGAAGAACTTTTGTTAGAAGGTGTTATTGATGTAAACCTTTCTGACTATTTTATGGTTATACATCCTGTTATACTCCTTGTTTATGGGCTCTCAAAGGTTCACAAGCACCCTACTGACCCTCCGATGTGTCCTATCATATCAGGGAGGGGTTGGGTAACTGAACATCTATCCAGGTTTGTAGGGAAATGCCTTTGTCCTGTTGTAGATAGAACTCCTCATATTTTGAGTGATACGAAGCATTTTTTGAGCTCTTTGTTTGATTTTTATGATACCTTTGAAGGCGAAGTTAATGATCTATTTCTTGTGACCATGGATGTGGTCTCTTTGTTTACATGCATTCCTAATACCAATGGTATAGAGAACATATGGATGTACTTGAGCAGGCACTAATGTTTTGACACTAATTCTGTTTATCTTATCTGTGCTTTATTGGAAGTTATTTTAACAATAATGTCTTCTTGTTTATGAGTGATGCAGATATACAATGTACATGTGTAGCTATGGGCACCATGTGTGCAAATAGCTATGCCAATCTGGTTTTAACTGAATGGGAGTCAGAATTTATTTTTATTAGCAAAAAATGTGTTTCTTGAAAAAGTTCTATACTATGGCCATTTTGTTGATGACATGTTTTTTGTTTGGGCAGGCACCTTGGATTTGCTGTCTGATTTTATAGGCTATCTGAATGCTGCCACTGCCTATCTGAAGTTCACATATGAGTTTTCTGATTCTGACATTGTTTTCTTTGATGTCAGGGTGCTTAAATCAGCTGGTGGTCTGAATACATCCCTATTTAAGAAATCTTGTAAGAAAAATGATATTTTACATGCACGCAGTATGCATTCAGCACATGTCAAAAGTAATGTTGTTAGAAGCCAGTTCTTTAGATCGAGCACAACTTCATACTAAAGATAGTGACATGTATAATTCTTTTAGTTTATTGACTAAAGAGTTTATGGAAAGGGGCTATAACCAGACAGAGGTATCCTTAACACAGAATGATGCCATATCTTTTAGGAGCACCAGGACCAGACCCTTTTTTCACAAAAGATCAGATGAATCTATGAGTAGTGGTATTCAACCAGGCAACACTCTGAGGATGTGCCTGACTTACTCCAATGATGTTAGTTCAATTTGTGATATAATAAGGAGACACTGGAGTTGATTAGAAGTGTAAGACTGCGAGGGGGTGGAGCCTGAATAGCTTACTGAAAAGCAGCATTTTTTGGAGCTCCATAGATTAGTACTAAATTCTGGAAATTAAATTATCTATTACTAACAAAACTATTACAAATATTTAGTTAATAGTCTAAAGCAACTAAATACACATTTTGGTGGACTTCTAAAAGAAATTTCCTGTCAAATTACTTAGAAGTCTATACACAGCATATGAAGAGATGAGCAACCTAAAGAATTCTCATGCTGACTTGACACTAAAGAAGGAACTACAACTCGTGACTACCACATTACAAGAATTATCAACAAAAATGGATGATTTTAAGATTAATCTACAGAACTTAGAAGAGAACTCACAGAAACAAACAGAAGTCTTCAAAGAAATACTTCAGCAACACCAGTCAAAGTAAACAAACATTGAAACTTCTTTGACTGACATTGATCAAAGGCTCAAAGAGGAGGAAACACAAACAGGGTTTCTCTTGAAGCAGAATACTTGGTTATCTAACAAACTAGATGATCTTGAAAATAGAGAGAGAAGGTCAAACATCAGGATTTTTGGTTTACCTGAGAAAACAGAAGGAAGGGACACTATATCTTTCCTAAACTCTTGGATACCAGAGGCTCTAAATCTTAAAGAAGGTTTTTTCCTTTGGAATAGAAAGGGCCCATCATGCTCTGGGGAATAGAACTTCAGCAACAACTTCATCAACATCCATCATACCACCAAGATCAATTATAGTAAAATTCTTATATTTTATGGACAAAGAACTGGTGTTAAAAACAGCTTGGAGGAAAAGTCCTATAAAATATAACCAGAACACAATAAGATTTGACAATGACTACTCCACTAAAGTGCTGGAACAGAGAAAAAAGGTATGGCCTCTAATAAAACCTCTAAAACAGAATAATATTAAAGCTCAAATAGCCTTTCCTGCAAAAATTAAAACAGTGCACCTAAGTGAGATGAGAACCTTCAACACTCTGGAAGAAGCCGTGCATTTCATTCAGAACAATAACATTATAACCATTTCTGAAGATATGGAAGGGGCATCCCCATCACTGAAGAGAACCACTGACAAAAATGGCTGGACTGATGTAAAAAAAAAGAAACAGAAAACTGAATCCAAAGTACCAACTTCTATGAAATCTGTCAAAGTGTCAACTGCAGCCTAACTATTAAAAGCATCTAAATGGTCTCACTATGTATTAATATCTTTAATCTCATGCATTTATTCACAACATATATATACAAAAAAAGGTATGTTTCCTATAACTATTTATACATGTCTTATCATCCTATTAAGTTTATCTTCTTCTCTTTGTTTTAATAAATAAATGTTAAAAAGTTCTACTACTTAATATAGCTATTTATTTAATCTAGTAATATCAAAGTTAAATTATTATGTTTTATAACTATGTTTTTCAGCCTACTAGTGTCATGTCTATTATTTAATTAATTAATTTTCATTTTATTAAAATGCTTATTGTTATTTTCAGTCTGAGTCTCATACAGTAGCACTTATAGCCTTTTTAGACTATATTAATGAAATGTTCCTCGTAGCTATGAAACATTCCCATTTTTAAATGGAGAAACGCTATTGAGATCTGTCAGTTAAAATTAAAGTAACAAGAAGGTATTTCCTCATTGCTGATGTGAATGAGGATGTTAAGAAAGAGACTCGTTTCGAGTTGCAGTTATTACATGTAGTAAATTGTCTATAATATAAATCTGGAGTTTACCTTGCTTATCATTTAGTAATGGTAGAGTAAATATATATATATATATATATATATATATATATGCTTTATCTGATTGGCTTTGATTGTTCCAAACTGGTGTGGTTGTCAGTCTAGGTGCATATAAAACAGTTATTTATTAATTTATTTTTTTCTATTTTTGTTTTTACATTTTAAATATGCTACCTAAATTTCATTCCATGTTAAAATGTTAGCTCGATTAGTAACTAACGTACTGTGATCGGGAACAGTATAGAATTATTTGAATTAAGCGAAAATGAATGTCCTGCCTTTGGACGATGCATTAGAGTAATGTATGGAAGAGGTGATCTAACGAACTGCAAATACATACAGAATACACATTCATTTATATTCATTACAGTATTAAAACATCAACTTCCTTCTCTGGCATAAACGACAATTATTGCATACCTATTTATTTTGACCTTTGTTATACTGCCCACACCCTATTGCATAATATATACATTGCAGTCATTGATAATTAGCTGGGGTCTTCGCAATGGCCTTAAACAATGTGCATGCTTCTGGACAGTATTGCCGTAATCATCGCTGTTGGTATTACGGTGAAAAACATTTTTTTTTTTTTGCTTCTTGCCTCAGATGCACTGACAAAGAAAGGTTGTACACCAGGGTTATGCCCTATTTGAAATCTTGTCCAGTCTGTCATTATGTGCTTGCTGCAAGGACTGGGACTATTGTTGCAGCTAGAGGAAAAAATTGTTACTGAAAGTAGGGTTTAGGTTTCTTAGATGGCTGCATTACTTGGAATGGCTTGACGATTGCTCCTATTTCGGAAACTTGGCTGACAGTGGAGTGATTTTCTGGGCAGGGTTTGTTGAAGTATCTGGCGATCTCTACTTGTCGGGGATAATTGGTGGGATTTCTCTATGGAATAGAGGCCAGGAACTGTTGTAATTCTGGTGATGTACTGCTTTGCCTTCTGAATTGATAATGAATGGTGCAGTTTTTGTTGGTTGTAGTTGCAGATTATGTAGAACTGATGTACAGTTATGTCGGGTCAGATTGGAGAAGCACTGTCGGTTGAGTGACTTGGTGTTGTATGAGGTGAGATAGTATGCAGAGAGTGGGGTTAAATGTGCAATGGACACAATGTGAGCTGACCCTGGTGTCTTTTGGTCAGGGGTGGTGTGCTTCTTGCGAGGGAGAGTGTCAGTGTCTTGAGTCTTTTTTTTTTTCTTTTTTTTTTCTCTTTCTCTCTCTCTTCCGTTTTCACGGCAGTTGTTTGAGTGGGAAATAAGTGCTTGTGAAGTTTTATAAAAGTCTATTTAGACTGCAGTTTGCACGAGCTAGGCTAAAAGTTTTCTCCTATCTTTACAATTGCAGAGTAGTTTAATGTTGTCATAACAACAAGTAGATAAGGTTTTGATTGGCTGTTGGTATACTCGTACCCTACAGAAGCACGTTCACAACACACTTTAGGAAACAAGCTAGATTTCCCTTATCTAGTTATACCCTGTACAACAGAATATAAAATTAAATCTGATTGTCGTTTGAACCATATTTTAACAAAATCATTATTAAAGTAAACCAAGCAACTAAAATGATGTAAGTACCTGGTCAACACATTAATAGAAACTACTATGCTTTACACCACTTAGATAATTTAAACATATGCATTTTTTTTTCTTTTTGACTGCCTTTCTAAAGCATTACTATAACTATTAGCTGAAATATAATAAGATTAAGCCTATATTTAGATTATAAGGTAATTATACAGTCTCTTTAAATCTGATGAACAGTTCTTGAAAGCATATGTTTATATATTATAAGATGTGATATTCTTTTTTTTAATTTATGTTATTGCTTGCAAGCCTTGTGATTAAGGATTAAAGTGTCTGTGTGTTTAAACAAGTGAATTCATATTCAATATGGAAAGTTATGATTATACAATGAGCTGAATAAGTTAATAATTAATATAATTAAACTGCATTTGTTTTCTATGTTTAGATGGTAATACTATAGTAGTTAATTCATATTAAACAATGCCTTCTACAACCAAATGTTTTTAAATCACAATAATAGTTATTTATTAGACTTCTTGATTATTTACAGTATATATGGAGCTCAAAGGAATGGGAAAAGGAAGTTAGAGTGATAGTTCACCAGATGTTGCAGTCTGTTGGACTGGGAATGTATTTCATTTCATGGTGAGTAGGGATTAATGAGCTAACTACTTTAACTTTAGTATTTATTTTAGTTTTTAAATTGTTCATTATTTTTACCAAGCCTGACATATACTTATTGAGTACCTTAGTGATAACATGCTTCACTGAGATAATTGATTATGTACTAATCAATAATACTTTATTTTTTAAGGTGCGGATGATTTCAGGTAAAGACAATGACACCTTTAAATATTTCCTCAAAATAATTTGATATGGACCTTTCTATATTATCGTTAAACATTAATGGTCTAAATAGTCCAAAATAAAAGATCTAACTTACTAAGATATCTAAACTTAAATAGATCACAAATATTTTTTTTACAGGAAACAGATTTCAAGAGCAATGATAATTTCACATGGAACCCAAGTGAGTTCAAGACCTTAGCATGTTCCAATTTTAAAACAAAGAAGAGGGGGTAATAATTCTATGGAGAAACAATTTATTAAATCCTGAAACAATACATAAATATATAGACAATGAGGGCCTTATAGCTATAGTAATTCTGAAGTTTAGTAACAGGTTGTGGACACTAGTAAACCTATATTGGTTTCTGGGTATTGGGATGGGGACAGTCAAAAAGCATTTAGATCAAATTACAAGCATATTTAAAGGTAATTTAATAATGGGGGGACTTTAACTGTATCACAGATATGTCTGAAACTACTAATAAAAAATCTCCACGTCTAACAGCTACTGCAAAATTACTAAACAAATGGACCGAATCCTTAAAATTAAAAGATACCTTTAATGTAACAGATAGTAATTCCTTGGTATTCTCCCATCAAGATTATAGATATGGTACCCAAACCAGAATTGATAAGATATATATTTCCCAGGATCTTCAAAGAAAAATTACTTCCTTTACAATAATTCCTTGCCCCCTCTCAGATCATAATTCTCTAGTTCTAAAAGTGCAAATAAATTTTAAATCACTTGCTTTTCTTACTAGAATTCCTTCATATATTACAAAAATTAAAGAATTTAAGCAATGGTTAGTGAATGAACTCAATTTCTTTGTAGATGTAAACTACAACTCGGAAGCAAATATAGTAATGGTATGGGATTCATTAAAAGCTTATATCTATGGAAAAATGATTGCTTGGTATAAAAATAAAATCAAGGAATGGGAATCAGAACTTCAAGAACTACAAAGGAAGCTCACATTATTTAAATCTAAAACATCTCCTAATTTATTAGAGAATAAGAAGACAATAGAAGACTTAAATAAAAGATATATTGAAATCTTAAATCACAAAACTAATTTAGCCATGGAGAGGTTAAAAATAAATTATTATGCCACCTCTCCAAAACACTTACATAACTTACCTGTTAAAGTTAAAATGCAATCTAAAGCTAATACTATTGTTAATATACTGCATGAAGAAAAAGGTAAGAAAGTCTCAGAAATAGGAGATATTCTAGATGCTTTAAAGTGCCATTTCAAAAATCATTTTAAAAATAACAATAATTTGCCAGAACATCCCCTTTTAGAAAATGTGTTTTCAAATATTAAACCAATCCCTGAAAGTTTACAAAATGAATTACAAAAATCCATTATGCACAAAGAAGTCATAGATACAATCAAAGAAAGTGAAACTAGTAAATCTCCTGGAATGGATAGCTTAATCACAGAAATTTACAAACTATTCCCCAAAAATATAACCTCATTACTACATAAAACTTTTATTGAAATTCAAACTCATGCATTAATTCCTCCTTCATGGAGATACTCCTTAATCATACCCATTTTAAAAGAAAACAAGGATGATAGTCAATGCAGCTCATATAGGCCAATTTCATTATTAAATAATGATTATAAAATATTTATGTCTATATACTGGTTAAAAAAAAAAAAAAAAAATATGAATGAAATTATCAACTATGACCAAACTGGGTTTATTCAAAATAGACATCCACATGATAACATTAAAAGAATATTGACATTAATTGATTATTTAAACAAAGAAAATATAGAAACCTTAATAATTGGACTAGATATTGAGAAAGCTTTCGATTCCTTGAACTGGGATTATTTAATTAAAATCTTAGAAGCTTATAAATTTCCTATCTCCTTCATTACATTTATTAAAAAGGTTTATGAAAACAATTTAACTTATGTTAAATTAGGACCCTTTACCTCAGAAGCTATACAAGTTACGAGAGGTACTAAACAAGGATGCCCTATGTCACCCATTTTATTTGCATTAGCTATAGAACTATTGGCAATATTAATATGAAACAATCCAAAGATAAAAGGAATAAATATATTTGGTCACTATAACTCCAAGATCATCCTCTTTGCTGACGACATACTTCTTACACTATTGAATTCAAAAGAAACATTAGTTGAATTAGATAATCGGATAAAGAAATTTCATAAGATCTCAGGACTCTGATTTAATAAACAAAAGTCTAAATACTTATTATTAAATAAAAAAAGGATTTTCAAATAGATAAGAATCATATCATAGGAGAACATGTCTCAATAATAAAATACTTAGGGATAGACTTGTGTGAAAATATTCAAGATATATTGAATATTAATTATAGAAGGATCATAGCTACAGTAGACTCTCTAGTGGGTAAATATAATAAGTTATTTATAGTTTTTGAAGATAGATTACAGTTAATTAAAATTATTCTTCTCCCTAAAATGTTGTATGTTGTACAAGCCACTTTGTTAATTCCTGAGAAAACTCACCTTAAGAAAATAACATCAGTTTTGCTAAGATGTCTGTGGTTTCCTAAAAGAAACAAAATTGCATATACCCATCATATCAGACAATGGGACCAGGGAGGAATACATTTCCCAGATATTGAATCTGATATAAGAGCAACTTTACTTAAAACCATGGTTGAATGGATCAATCCAAATTATATGTCTAATTGGAAATTGTTACATACAACTATAATAATAAATGACAATAATTTACTTAAAATTTCTACTTTTCTAGACAAGGACAATATATTATGGTGCTCACTGGCCTTAAATTATCAATACAATATAACTAAACTAACTAGGACAAATTTAATAAATCATTTATTTGACTATTTTTGGAAATTTATAAACATGAATATGGATTTAAAGCTTTGGTTTGCAACATTAATTCCCTTCAGCATTACTAAAAACTTTCCAGATATAATTCATAGAGATATATTCCTCTCCTGGGAACAGAAAAATCTAATCTGTTGGTTACACTGTCTAAAAAATCAGCAAATATGGGATTTACAATATATGATGTCAACTTACAAAGTGAATTCTCATGAATGGTTAATGCTTCAGAATATATTGACGTACTCCAAGGATCTATGTAGGATAATAAATAATTCTTCTTTTTCAAATATACCAAATTTTACATCCAGACTATTTGAAATTTTATATAATAATAAGAAATTGGAAAATGGTACTTCATATTTATATAATCTAATAAAAATTACAAAACACAACCTAAACCAGCATATTGGCAATATATTACTAAAGGATATATGATTCAGTTAACCTCAGAAAATAAATCTAATTTACTTCTCTCAGTAAAATTAACTTCTTGTTCTCTTTATTGGAAAATATTTACCTGGAAATTCCTTCATAGATCCTTTTTAACCCCTGACAAAGTTTCAAAAATCAATCTGTCTAATGATGGGTTATGCTGGAGATGTCAACAGTATAATAAAGCTGATTGGTCTCACATTTTCTACGATTGTATAAAAATTAAACCCTTTTGGGAAAGTATTAACAATTTCTTGCAGGCGATTTATACAGATAATTTTGTCATGACCAACGCTTTGTTATTACTGAATATAACTGATAATGCTTATTCTTCAAATAAGACTGACCTTCATTTACTTTGGACTGTACTAGCTATAGCTAGGAAATGCATAACAAAGAGATGGAATTCTACCACAGCTCCTAGCAAAGAAGATTTCATATATCTATTGAAGAGGACAGCCTTAATGGAAATAAAAAACAAAGAATTAAGACTGTTTCCTAGACCATTAACTAAAAACCCTTGGAAAAAAGTTCTAACTTTGATTGATACTTTGCAAATGGATCTAACCTCCTCATGAAGCAAGTACTATTTAACTTTAATTAAACTCTATCTGTGTAATTTGTTATCACGCAAGTTTCAAAATGTCAGGCTAAATGTAAATTTGTATATAGTTAATAATTATCTAACTTGATTGCAAACCGTGATAAGTTTTAATTTATTTTTTATTGCAAATTTAAAATAAAAATCATCTGAGTAAAAAAAAGAAGTGTAAGACTGCTCTAGGTATGCAGCCTTTCTTCTTTTTAGGAATAGTAAAACTTTGAAGGACAGGCTGTGTTATAGGAAATTGACATCTGAATCTGTGTGTTCTTATAATGCTAATAAGATTGAGACATTTCCCTCTAAGGGGTGTAGCATGTGTAAGTTTATCAAAACTGACAACCATTTTTTTTCATCCTGATACTTCCTGAATGCTTTATTTTAATAGATATGCTGACTGCAGTTCCTCTAATCTTGTATACTTGGTTGTATGTGATGTCTGCCAATCATTTTATGTTGGCAAGACTAATCGGTGCCTTAGAGATAGTATTAGGGAGAACCTTTACTCTAATAATAAACATGATGACAAAAATGCTTTGGAAGGGACTGAGCATTGTTTTAAGTTTATGGTGCTTGAACTTGATTATGTTTGCCCTAGAGTGGGCAATATTAGGACTCATACTGTGTACACTGAGATTAAATGGATGATTATTTTACAGGCCACTAGGGGCAAAGGGTTGAATGATTATATACCTGTAAAACCTGTGCTCAAATCACATGGTCTAAGGTAATGGCTTAAATGCTCTGTGTGTTTCATTGTTGCAGATCTGATGAAGCATCCAGTTTTTATGCAAAAGCGCTCATCTTTTATCTTATTTTTAGGTTTTTTTTGTATTAAAAGTTCTTATGTGGTTTATTCCGTCTGCCTGACCATTTATTTCATGATATATATATATATATATATATATATATATATATATATATATATCTTTTCAATAAGTGCCATGAGATATTTTACATCCAAGTGAGCTACCACCAGCACAGGCACATGGGGCCTCGATTTAAAGTCTCATTCCTTGCTCCAGTACTTTTTAATAGTCTTATTGATACACACTTTTCTTGTCCTATGTTTTGCAGAAGACTTGTTAAACGGTTAATCCTAATCAACCATAATTTCAACACATGTAATCACAGAAAAATGTTATTTTGTAACTTTACATGCAGAACAGTTTCTTGCTTTGAAAAAAAATTATTCACATCTGAAAGTGAAGACATGCTTGCCGACAGCACCACAAACCAGACCACTACAGACTAGTATTAAAATAAATATCTTCATTTTCATGTATGGACTGAGTTGTTTTAGAAACAGAAACTGCCTTAAATTTTGCATTTGCAGCTTTTTCAAGGTTTGCTTTCCCACTGCAGTTTAGCACACCAGTTAGGTAGAGTTATCTTAAAATAGGTTCTGACTGGCAATGCATAGCAGCAGAGATAAATCCATCATCAGCTTATGTTGGAAAACTTGGAAAGGACGCACATTTTAACTGTATGATCTAGACAGTAAAGAAGGAAAATTAAAGAACAGATCGTCTGTCTTTAAGTTTCAGGATAACCTGGTCATATAAAAAATTACTGATACATGTGCCTGTATCGTAGCAATGGTGAAGGATGGCATCACAATGCATCTTTTACAGATCTCATTCTAGTAGGTTTATATGACATTTTATCATAGAGAGGCTCAGGTGTTGACTGTATGAAGATAGTGATCCATAGTATAACAATCATCAGATCACAATTCACTTTATCAAATGCTTCACTTCAGTCCACAAAAGCATTCAAAGGACAGATGAGCAGACAATCTATTTGTAGTCTCTGGTAGATAGCCATGGGTACACAGTCCCTGGATATAGCAGGTTTACTGTGAGGGACTCTCCCTGTGAAAGCATACGGAGTAATATCTATTTTCCTACCTCACTAAGTTATCTAATGAATGGACCGTAAATCATTTTTTCTTTAAATTTTATGAAGCTGCAGAGGAGACTAATAAGCCAATAAGACTCTGCCTGTTGTCTGGGTCCTCTGCTGTTATAGTTCAGAATGACTAAGGCTTTCTTTTTCTCAGGTGTAACTGTGTGATACATTTTTGACCTACTGAATAGATAACAAAGAGCGGGGGTCAGTTCTTTTGTTAAGATATTTTTCTTCAAGTTTAGTAATACTATCCAGTCTGCTTGCCTTTTAGCTTGGAGATCAAGTACAGAGTGTTTTTACTGTTTCATTTTGTTATAATTATGCTCTCATCTTGTAAAATTGGCTTTCTTATTCTAAAATGTGTAGTTTTCACTTTAGTTACTTCAGTGGACCTGAATGTAAAGTTTAATAAATTGGTGTGTCTGTTTACTCTGTGCTGAGCAACTGTCCAACTGCTTCCTGATTCCATGTTATCTAGCCCTGCCTTCTGATGATGCATTGGAGAGGAGAAATAGTTTGTAGTGGAGTGGCATGTTTTCTGTAGTCTGAAGCAGATTTTATTACAAATTACCAGAATGCAGCACAATTAGTTACTTTATCAGACAATAAATCAATAAATACATACAGTTATATTCAAGTGAAAGGTAACAAAACTAAGATGGAACAAGTAAGATTATTAGGTGTTTTCTGCTTGGCATGCAGACAGTGTAATAAAACATGTAAAACTAATAAATCATTGGCTATCAGTGGGCTGATTGATCACTTTTTGGGCAACAAGTGGACTCCATGTGCTACAAATAAATTCCTAGTAAAATTTATTGTACCTGGCATTTAGTGTAATAACATAGATGCCACACTGTGGTAAACAGCTGTCTATCATACTGTAACAAACAGTTATCACACTATTGTAAACAGCTGTCTATCACACTAAGAAACAACTATCACACTGTAGTAAACAGCTGCCTATCACAATGTAGTAAACAGCTGCCTGTCACACTGTAGTAAACAGCTGTCTAGTAGGGAATAATAACGTTACTGCATCTTCTTCTTCACAGATGCACAAATTATTTGAAATGTTTTCTTTCTAGCACTAATGCTTTGCAGTAAAACATACAAACTCACTGTACAGTAGGTTTGTCAATGAGATGATTCACACACCCATAGTTTTCTTCCTAAAAGTGATCAGTCAGTCCATTGCTAGACAAATATGTATTAGTTTTATATCTGTTTTATTGCACTGTATGCCAAGCTTGATATACCTACTAAGCATTTTATCCTATTCCATCTTACATTTTTAAACAGAGCTGTGTTTATTGATTGATTTGTCTGATTGAGTAACTGATTGTGCTGCATTCTGTTTACTTCATAATAAAATCTGCTGCAGAGTATAGAAAACATGCCAACCCACTACAGAACTGTCCCCTCCAAATACATCATCAAAAGATGGGGATGGATGACATGAAATCAGAAACTAACAAGACAGTTGCTCAGCAGACAGTAAACAGAAACACCCGTTTATTTAACTTAATAAATATAGGTTAGCTGAAGTAACTAAAGTAAAATCTACACATTTTAGAATAAGAAAGCTCACTTTGCAAGATAAGGTGATCACAGAAAGAAATAGTTAAAAAAACTTTGCAATTAATTTTTAAAACAACCCTAACAATTTATCCATCCAATTCACAATGATACAAAATTATATTCAATAACCTGATTTGTACTTTTGTTCTTTTCCTGCAATATGTTGGATACCTGCATGAAAATTGAGTTAAAATGTTCCCTAAATGTAATAGATATTTTAACAGCTGTGCACTTTCATCATGAAGATACATTGCCTGCTCCTCTGTCCTTGAGACATTATTTTCCTGAATGTTCTCTCTCTTTTCTTTTTTTTATTACATTCTTCACTTGTCTGCAGAAAGTCGTAAATCATAGCTATTATTTAATTTAATACCAGTATTGCAGCTTTTACCTGGGGGGTACTGAATGAACTGTGCCACAAAGACATGGCTTTAAACTAATAGGATTTTAACTCTCCTAAGTTTGTGCAGCTTGATTTTTTTAGATTTCAAATGGCATCCAAATTGTAGCTATTCAACTCATATCATTAACAATTTTTTAATGAGTTTACAGCCCCAAATATGTATTACTCCACCTATAACTTTATTTTTGTTGTGAAATTTATTTTGTGCTGATAATTAATGTACACTTGGATTACCACAGACATAACTCTGTGCTGTTAAAATTACTGTTAATATTTTGTTGCATCACATATCTAGTTGATTCTGAGGCAATTTGCTTAAGTTGTAAATGTTCATAAAACAAAGGAGACAATTTCTGTTGTTTTCCCTTTGCCTATTTTTATCAGTCTAACTTAAATCTCCACTGTCAGTCAAATCTCTCTCAACTAATAGCAAGACATATTTCTCAAGACAAGTGTCTAAAATTAAGTTGTAACCATGGGGTGCACTATAAACAACCATATAGAACAAATCCTAACAGTTAACTTTAACTTCAGTAATACTGACTGCTTGTATTTCTCATCAAGCTGCAAAAGAATCTACTATACGTTCAAAGATTAACATAAACTACTGTTTTCCCTTCCACTACTGCTTAAATCATTTTTGTTACTAGTATAAACAGAAAAGCCTGTGAGCTCATAAGTCAAAAATGAACCTTTTGTTCAAGTTTCAGTGTTATTTTGAGATCAAAATTCTCATTTTACAGATAGAAGTCTAGCTTTTCTTACTTTTTTAATCTATTGTTCTTCTGACTTCATTGATCATCAGGCTACCATTGTTTGCTTGCTCTGATAGCCCACTCATTCTCCTGGGATCTGAGAGTCCTGTGGCCCATTCATTCGTCCAGAGAAGGTAGCCATGTAGTGGAGAGTAGTCAGCTACTGAGGTGATGGCTGTTTTCTGTTTTAAAGCCCTAGCCCCTCTGTGCATGTGCTGTACTACCCCTGGGTTCAGAGTGCAATGGATCAAGCATCTGGACTTACGATATATCCCCTCCCCTTGAAGAGAGGAAAGCTAGCAGAATTGCTTCACTCTTTTCACCCTCCATGCTACCCTAGGATGTGGCCAAACCACTGTTCACACTCTGATCACCTGGATTGTAATCAGGGTTTCATCCCTGTACACCAATGGACAGGGCCAGCTCCTCTTATTTTTGATAAAACACCTTACACTGAAACTGAAAACATTTAGGAAATGTGATATGTCTGGTTCCCATTTACTGGATAATTGTCTATGTGAGCTAAAGGTGGACTTTGGTCTTAAAAAAGACCACAAACTACTTTTTTTCCAAATTGCTGTGCTAGACGTTTTGCCCTAGAAGGATTAGGGTGCATACCATCCCTTTTATGTTTTTCCATTTTATCATGAAAGGTATTCAAGCAATTAACAGATAGACCCCTATCCCTAAGATCTATCTTTTGGGTAGGGCGGAGTGAGTAATACTCTCACATCTATTATACTGAAATAAAATATTTAAAAGGATAAAGTATAGGTTAAAAATCTGCAATTTGCTGAAGTTCATGAGGTCTCTAACTAGTATTTTGGAGATCGTAAATGATGCTGTTTTCCATCCACCAGTATGATTCCCCAACCTGCCTTTTATTTCCTTTCAGCAGCTGCTCAGCAATATGTCTACTATCCACAGTATTGGCTTTGGCAAAACAGGAGGCTCTACATCTCCAGTTGTTGGTTCTGCACTAGTCCTCGTCCAGCCCATTGACTAAAGAATCACCTACAAGTAACTCATCTTTTAGTTCTATAATTTCAAATATGGGGTGTGAACAGGGAGGAGGGGACATTTTTATTTTTATTTTTTTTATTTTACATTTGTTAACCGGGCTAGTCTAGCTGGATTAATGTCCATTTTCAGTAGAGGCCCGAGGAGAAAAGCTCCACTATAAGCACTAACAGTACATACAAGACTAAAAATACACAATATGAAGGATACAAGATATACTTCTTAAACAGTGTCATATAAAGTTTGACAAAATCCATAAGTTATTCAATAGATAGTACCATAGATAGTATAGGGAAAAACATTTTCAGCTCTGTCCTTACAGGGAGAGGCACAGGGTTTAAGGAAGAAAAGAAAGAGAGTGGTGAGAAGTATAGCATAAAAGGATTAATCAGGATTGCTGCAGGGGCAAAACCAATGGATTTTCAGATGTTTTCTGAGATTTTGTTTAAAAAGAGGGAGAGAGGAAGTAAGGTAAGCTCTATAGGTAGTTGGTTCCATAGCTTACCTACAGTATTCGAGAACAAGGAATCACCTGCTTTGTTGTTGGACTTTGTTGTGGTTGCTTGAAGTTTGCTGGAGGAGCGTAGTGAGTCAAGGTTTTTGTAGGGGATGATGAGGTCAGAGAGTATAGGAGTATTGTTAGAATGGTAAAATAGCTTGTGGGCAATGGTAAGTTGAGTATATGCCAGGAGATTATGCAATTCTAGCCAGCCTAGTTGCATTAGGGTCAGACAGTGATGGGTTCTAAATGGATTACCAGTAGCAAAACGGGCAATACTATTGTAGGAGTAAGTTAGTTTGCTAAGGTTAGTTTTTTTTAGGTTAGAGTAAATGGGTGAGGCGTAAAGAAGTGTTGAGATTAAGTGCGAGTGAGCAATTTTGGTTCTAGCTGATTGTGTTAGGAAGGGTTTGATTTTATATAAGGAGCCCAGTTTTCTGTTAAGAGATTTTATGGTGTTATTAATATGGTTGTCAAAGTTAAGGTTGTTATCAGTAGTTATTCCTAGCAGTTTGGTGGTGGAGTCTGGTGATATGAGGGTACCGCTGGTAGAACTGATTGAGAAGTCTATTGGGGAAGACTTACTGGTAGGAGTAAAGAGTAGGAGTTTTGTTTTCTTAGCATTAAGAAGGAGGCAATGCTTTAAGAACCAGGTCTCAATTGTATTAAATACCTTCAGAGTCAGAGAGAGTAGATTTGAGGGGGAGTTAGCTGAGCATATGATTGTTGAATCATATGCTCAGCTTACTCATTTAGTAAGGAAATCCTGGTAGCCAGTTGGTATGGATTTTGTTCAGCCAAAGAAACATCTCATGTTTTCCTGTTGTGAGCCTTTCATCCCGTTTTGCAAACATTTTCAGGTTTAGATGGAGACAAATTCATGCTATCCAGCTCAGTGTTGCAAGTTTCCTCTCAATAAGAATCTTGTTACTAGTCTTTCTTTTTACTGGTACCATTGATAGGGTTCTTCACTGATATGACTGCTGAACTCCTCTGCATACTGGTACTATACCTTGAGTTTCTCTATTAGTTTTTTGCTGGGCTTCTCTACAGTACTGAGCAATAGCACAGAATTAAGGGGAATATGGTTTCCAAGATCAGGGTCAGCATAAATATGGACAACACTGCAGCTCATTAGTAAGACTACTGCTTCAGAACACCAGGATCTGAGGATCTGAGGTTCAATTCTGACTTCAGATTACCTCAGTAGATTTTGTATGCTTTCTCCCAGCTTGTATGGGTTCTGTCCAGAAAAAACAAATATGTTGCCTGATGTGTGTGTGTGTATGTATATAGATATGTATGTGTATATATATATATATATATATATATATATATATATATATATATATATATATATATATATATGTGTGTGTGTGTGTGTGTGTGTGTACAGAGATAGAGAGAGACAAACTGTGCATTGAGTCTTGGCTTCATGAATCAGGTCATGACTGAAAAGGGTCCAAGACCAACCTACTAACCTGATTAACAAATAATAAATAAGGTATGAATACTATTGCTAGTATCCCCTGAAAAGATTTCATTGGCCTAGTGGGACTAACCCGATCAACAAAGTTTAAGTGAGCAAGTAAATAAAGAGATATTAATCTATTAGTATTTGCCTCACACCTTTTAAATTATTTTACAGTGCTTTCATAGTTTCCTCTACTGCTGGTATATACAACAGTTTGTCATGTTTCATCATTGCTCATGTTATTTATCATGTGACGTCCCTCCTCCAGGCCAGTAATCAAGGAGCCTCAGTTCTAACCACTGGCACTGGTGAGGAAGATTCACTATATTTCCAGATGCAGCTTACCTCACATCATCACAGTAAACATCAGACAGATCTTGCAATGTCCAACACAGGATTCTTGAGAGCCCAAGTATTTAGAGCAATCTCTGTGACTAATTTATCTTATTTTAGTAACTTAACTTAGGATAACACCATTCCAGTCTGCACAAATACAAATTATCAAAATAACAAATATTATTACACAAAATAGCAACAATGAAGTTATGCAATATGCCATCAAACCTTTATATTTCTGGTTATGGAACTTATGTATGAGCCCTAACTTTACCACATTTAATGAGACCTATGTTTACTACATCTGATGTTTTGGCATTTGGCAAAATTAGGCAGTGACGTATAATACAAACCAAATCATAGAAGAGTTCATCTATATAATGATTTAGGTATATTGACTAAAAGTACCCTCCTCAATAATTCTTTATGTAAATCAGCTTTGTACAAAAGTCAATAAATTAATAGGTGCTCCCCTGAGATCAATTAAATATAGAGCAGCAGTGATTATGCTATAGCTGTAAGACCCACCCTGGAATGCTTACCTATGTTGTAAAATTGCACTTCTCTGTTCAAAATAATCAAATAGAATAAAATATAGATTGGCTAAGAGAATTTCCAGATGTGCTTCCTTAGATCACTGTTGCAGTAGCTGTTACTATACTGGATGTTTCCTGTCAAGGATTGGCTATGTGGACAGTGTACAAAACGTTGGGCTTCATCACATAGCATATGGCTGCTCGTAGCACATTTGCACGTGGTGGTATAAGAGGGATGTATGAGTGTACCAAAAATGAGAATTTTCATGCTGTATGTATGCTTATATACAGACCTCTTCAGCTTAGTTTGGGGAGCTTTGACTGTTGGCTTCAGCTAGAGTATTGGCTAGATAAGTATCCTTATTGGGGAACTTTCTGTTTTTTTGTGGAAATGTTTATATAAAATGTACTTATATCTGTTAGAGAGGATAAATGATTGTGTGGTAGATTGATTCCATATAAAGACCCCAATTATTTCTGCATTCTTTGTAGGAAATCAACATTATAAAAGGCCTTGCCAGATTTGTCTTTATTTTTCTCCAAAAGCCATAAGCATAGGCTAAAGCCTCTTACAAATTTTCTAGAAAATCATCACTTTAGGGAATTGGCTTGAGAGACTATGACAAATAACTCCTTTTTGGCAGACCCCCACCCCCCAAAATGAAAAGAAGAAATTTGAGAAACAGCTTTCCAGACAATACCTAGACTTCCTCTTCTTCTCTACAATTTGGGCATAACATCTGCTTTGAAGTGCTTTTGCTGTACTTGGACCATTGATCCAGCTGTCTTGGTCCCTTTGGAGTGACCCCACCAGAGAGCACTAAGGCTCTGGATTTAAGCACATCCTTTCAGACTATACATCAGGCTCTAGCCATGATGGGAGAGCCTAGAATTAATATCTCTGAAAGTAAAGGAGGTATCCTACAAGTTTTAGCAAGGGAGGACATTGCTGGATCCCATGTGGAGGGCCAGTAGTTGGATTCTAAACCTAAAACTTTGTCTGTAGACTCTTAAAACGAGAACTCAAATGGCAAAACATTTGTCCCCTTCTTCCACCCTGTCTACGCTGAAAACTTTTCAAGGAGACTAGTATTATTTTTGCCCAGGGCTTATTTAAGGCAATCCAGTCTCTGTAGCCTACTGTTCCAATGTTAACCCCAGTTAAGAGAAAGAAAACCCCACTTCCATAGTTTCATAGTTTCATAGTATAGTACTAGGCTATCTGCCCTGGGGCATTTGTAAGCTTAGCCATAGTGATGTGGCTTTTGCCACCCCATGAAATGGTACAAAACATGTACAGAATAAATTTAGAATACTGTGCCACTGTCTAGCAGTGATACAGATGTGACCCCTGGGGTAAACTTACGATCTCCCATCCACTCATCAAGATTTCTCTTGAAGAGAGTCAGTGAGGGGCTCTGTCTAATATGAACTGGGATCTTGTTCCAAAGCATGGGAAGCCTCTGGGTTATGAATCTATCCCTCCAGCATGTCCTATTCATACTTGTGCCGAGGTTTAAGTCTTTAGCTCTCGTGGTCCTGATGGACTTGGATTTTTTGAGGTGGAGCATGTCCATCAGATCCTGATTGGATATGGCCTTGTACATCAGGCAGAGATCACCTCTGAGCAGGCGGTATGCTACTGAATAGAGCTGAAGTTTCTTTAGTCTGGCAGAATAAGACATATGTTGGAGACCCTTGATCCTCTTGGTGAGGTACTTTTGTGGTCTCTCCAGCTGTTGCAAATGCCGGGTGAGGTACATACCAAATGGGGCATTGTACTCAGTCATGGGTCTGATGAGGGAGGAATATAGGGGTACAATGACATCCTTGGATCTGGATGTGAATCCCCTCATGATGAGGTGTGCAAGGTAGAATGTTTTTCTAACCACGTTGGCAATGTGGGTATCAAATGAGAGGTCGCCGTCGACTTGGGTCCCTAGGTCTCTGATTACTTTTTCCGTACTCAGTGGGTTGCTGTCTATGTGATAATTTGTGGGTACTTTGTTTTTCCCAAACGGGATGACTATACATTTTTTGGCATTTAGTTTAAGGCCGTGACTCCAGCACCAGTTGTCCGTTTCTGTGAGGCCTTTTTGTAGGATGTGTGTGTCTGCTGGTGTATCGACTATGGCGTCTAGTTTGCAGTCATCTGCGAACTTTGTCAGCCACAGCCCTCCCATATTTACTTTAACATCTGAGAAATAAATGCCGAACAAGAGGGGTCCCAGGACAGATCCCTGTGGGACACCACTTGTGACTGGCTTTGAGTCTGACATTGCTCCAGCGATTTTAACTTTATGGGTTCTGTCCTTTAGCCAGTTTGCAACCCATCTAGTGACATAAGGGTTTACTTTTAAGCTGTTGAGCTTATCTATGATGCCTGAGTGGGGTATTGTGTCGAAGGTCTTAGCCAAGACCAGGTATGCTGTATGGACTGCTTTGCCCTCGTCAATGGCTGTGGTGACTGTTTCGAAAAAGTCAACCAGGTTTAAAAGGCAGGATCTGCCCTTTACAAAGCCGAACTGGGTGGGGTCAAGTGTCTGTAGGTCCCCTATGTCTCTGTTTATGAGTTCCATAATGATTCTTTCCATAGCTTTGCAGACCAGGCTGGTAAAGCTTATGGGGTGGTAGTTTCCAGGGTCTGTAGAGGCACCCCCCTTGTGGAGTGGGACCACTGTTGCTGTACGCCAGTGTTCAGGTACATATTCCGAAGTAAGGCTAAGGTTAAATAGCATTTTTATGTGTAGGTTTAGCTCCTCTTGGAGTTCACGTAACACGCAACCCGGGATACCGTCAGGTCCCATTGATGCTGTGTTTCTTGCTTTGTTTAGGGTGGTTCTCACTTGGACATCTGAGATGACAGGGAGATTACATTCAGCTGGGATAAGTATTTCTTCTTTTGGGGGTGAAGGAGGGGAGAAATTTGCACTGAATCTGTCAGCCAGAATGTTGGCAATATCTGTGGGTTCAGTGTATTTTTTATTGTTGTGAACCAACTCTGAGCATATCTGAGGGTTTCCGCCCAGGTTTCTAACATAGCTGAAGAAGGCTTTGTGGTTATCTTTAGTGTCCTTAGCGATTTTTCTCTCAAAGTTGGCCTTGGATGTTTTTATGATAGAACGTAGTTTTCTGCTAATGTTGATCAGAGATGTCTTCCCTTCATGGGATTTTGCTCTGACGTGCAGTAGCTTCCTTCTTTGTTATACAATTTGTTTATGGCTGAGGTCCACCAGACAGGATGCTTACCTTTGGTGGAGAGGGACTTGGATTTGTTTGGGATTGCATGATCCGTGCATTCTTGGAGATGTCCATAAAAAGCATTTGTGAAGGATTCGGCATTGTGGGATGTGGTATCCACTGGCACAGTGGGCTTAAAGGATACCATCTCAGTCTTAAGAAGAGTGAAGTCTGCTTTTGAGAAGTTTTTCACTGTGGTCTTTTGTGCTGGGGGTGGAGGTGGGATATGTATATCCGGGGTGATTAGTTTGTGGTCAGATCTCACTAGTGAGGGGTATACTTCCGGTGTGGAGCATTTTGTCCCCATGTTTGTGATGATCAGGTCTAGTATATTATCTCCCCTAGTGGGAGAGGTGACTAATCGTTCCAGTGCATTTGAATTTATGAATTCCAGGAACCTTTGGGCTAGGGTATTAGGGCTAGAATAATGTACCCAATCTATGTTTGGGTAGTTGAAGTCTCCCAGTATGATGGTATTTTGTGATACATTCATATCCTCCAATGTCTTCAGGAAGGCTGAGTGGAGTTCTTGAGATTGGGAGGGTGGTCTGTAATATGCTACCAGTTGTATAGCAGTTTTGCCTATGGTTAGTTGCATCTGTATGGTCTCTGATGCTTCATGTGTTGCTACTAACCTGGAGGTGTGGGTGTCCTTGATGAATATGGACACTCCCCCTCCCTTTGTGGTTCGGCCCGGGTTTTGGGGCCGAAAAGCATGATATGGAAGAGGATGTTTCTGTATCAGATATTGAGGATCTGGACTATACTTTAAATATATCATTCCCACTCCTTGAGAGTCTGAAACTGAAGACACCACGATGAAGAAATGCCCTTTAGGGATACAGGTTCTAAAATGAATGGGTATTTCATCTGGAAGGGTAAGACAAAGTTAAAATCTTAGAAGAAATATTATGGCTTGCTGAGTATGGATTTCCTCAAACCAGTAGCTACCCTCCATCTTAAAAGCCTTAGAGGATGCCTTTGCTCCAGCTTGTGTTTATCAAGATTCCCATTCCCTTCCCCCCCAAAAATTGCATTTTACATGGTGACACCCCCCCCCCACACACACACACACACACACACACATTCCTTTATAAAAACACTGTGGCAGACTCGGCTATCATTTCTAGTGATGAGGATAGATCTAAGGCCCTTTTCTGCTTATAACCCTGTACCACATGACAAAGGCAGCCATTCATAGGGTCATAGGATCATAGGAAGTTACTAGGCTAATGGACCTAGGGCACTTACAAGCCTAGCCAGGTTCTGCCCTTGATCAGCACCTATTGCCCCTGTCTAAGAGAGACACAGTTGGAACCCCCAGGGTGAATTTACGGTTACCCATTCAGTCATCTAGATTGCGCTTGAAGAGTGTCAAAGAGGTGCTCTGCTTTGCATGAATTGGGAGTCTGTTCCACAGGTGTGGTAACCTCTAGGAGACAAATTTGTCCCTGCAGCAGGTTCTATTAATGTCACATACCAGGTTAAGGTCCTTAGAGCGAGTAATCCATGAGCCATTGGACTTGCGGATATGCAGCATTTCCAATAAAGCAGAGTAAGAGATTGCCTTATATGCAAGGCAGAGATTGCCTCTGAGTAGTCTGTATGAAATGGAGTAAAGTGACAGTGATTTCAGCCGATCCACATAGGACAGATGCTGAAGACCTTGAATTCTCTGTTTGGGGAACCTTTGTGATCTCTCCACTTTCTGCAGGTGCTTGGAAAGGTACATAAGGGGCATTGTACTCAATTATTGGCCTGATGAGGGAAGAGTACAGGGAGGTTAACACTTCATTTTTTATGGAGACAGTGCCCTTACTTATGAGATGAGCAATATACAATGCCCTTCTTACCACTGTGGAGACATGGTGATCAAACATAAGGTTGCTGTCAACCTATTTGTCCAGGTCTCTCACCACTGACTGCATGCTTATGGTGTTTCTATTGATGTGGTACTTAGCAGGAGCATCGCTCTTACTGAAAAGGATGATAAATGCATTTTTTGCACTGATTTTAAGGCCGTGATTTTGGCACCAGCCATTTGTTTGCATAAGACCAACTTGTAAGATGTTGATATAATTTGGGGATTCTATGACCGCTCCCAGTTTGCAGTCATCAACAAACTTTGTCAGCTACAGACCTTTAGTTTTTGATTGTACTTTGGAGAAATAGATTCCAAACAGTAGAGCTCCCAGGACTGATCCCTATGGAACACCATTGGTTATGGATCTGCTTTTGGAGGTGGATTCCCATATTTTGACCGTATGGGTTCTATCGGTGAGCCAGTTAGTGACCCACCTAATGATATAAGGGTTGACACCTAATTGGGTGAGTTTGTCAATAATACCTGAGTGGGGAATAGTATCAAAAGCCTTGGCCAAGTGCAGGTAGGCTGTATGCACAATTTTCTCCTCATCCAGGGCTCTGGTGACTGTCTCGAAAAAGTCCGCCAAGTTTAACAGGCTTGATCTCCCTTTGACAAATCCAGACTGAGTAGGGTCAAGTGTTTGGAGATTACCTACAGTGGATATAAAAAGTGTACACATCCCTGTTAAAACACCAGGTTTTTGTAATATAAAAAATTAGACCACAATAAATAATTTTAAAACTTTTCCCACCTTTAATGTGACCTATAACCTGTACAATTCAATTCAAAGCAAACAAATCTGTTAGGGGAAAAATATAAAACATAAAAAACATAAAATAAGCTGGTTGTATAAGTGTGCACACCCTTAAACTAATACTTTGTTGAAGCACCTTTTGATTTAATTACAGCATTCAGTCTTCTTAAGTACACACCTGCCATCAATTAAAGAGACTCTAATTAACCCCAAATAAAGTTCAGCTGTCCTAGTAGGATTTTCCTCACATTTACTCAGTTGCCTGCTACAGCAAAAGCCATGGTTCACAGAGAGCTTAAAAAGCATCAAAAGGATCTCATTGCTGAAAGGTATCAGTCAGGAGAAGAGTACAAAAAAAATTTCCACAGCATTGGATATACCATGGAACACAGTGAAGACAGTTATCAAAAAGTGGAGAAATTATGGGACAACAGTGACGTTGCAAAGAACTGGACATGCCTACAAAATTGATGAAAAGACAAGGCAGAAACTGGTCAGGGAGGCTGCCAAGAGACCTACAGCAACACTGAAGGAGTTGCAGGAATTTCTGGCAAGTACTGGTTGAGTACTACATGTGACAATAATCTCCCATATTCTCCATATGTCTGGACTATGGGGTAGGGTTGCAAGATGGAAGACTTTTCTTATACAGAAAAACATCCAGGTCTGGCTAAAATTTGCAAAACAATACATCAGGTCTCCCAAAAGCATGTGGGAAAATGTGTTATGGTCTGATAACCAAAGTTGAACATTTTGGCCAGAATTCCAAAAGGTACATGTGGCGCAAAATCAGCACATTGCATTACCAAAAGAACATCATCCCCATGGTGAAGCATGGTTGTGGCAGTATCATGCTTTGGGGTTGCTTTTCTTCACCTGGAACTGAGGTTTAGTCAAGGTGGACGGAATTATGAACAGTTCCAAATACCAGTCACTTTTGGCCCAAAACATTCAGGAGTCTGCTAGAAAGCTGAAGATGAAGAGGAATTTCACCTTTCAACACAACAATGACCCCAAGCATACATCCAAATCAACAAAAAAATGGCTTCATCAGAAGAAAATTAAAGTTTTGGAATGGCCCACCCAGAGCCCAGACCTAAATCCAATAGAAAATCTGTGGGGTGACCTGAAGAGGGCTGTGCACAAGAGATGCCCTTGCAATCTGACAGAGTTTGAGGGCTTTTGGAAGGAAGAGTGGGCAAATATTGCCAAGTCAAGAAGTGCCATGCTGATAGACTCATACCCAAGAAGACTGAATGCTGTAATTAAATCAAAAGGTCCTTCAACAAAGTATTAGTTTAAGGATGTGCACACTTATGCAACCAGCTTATTGTACATTTTTTATTTTTTATACCCCTCCAACAGATTTGTTTTTCAATTGAATTGTACAGGTTATAGGTCACATGAAAGGTGGGAAAAGTTTTGAAATTATTTATTCTGGTCTCATTTTTTATATCACAAAAACCTGGCATTTTAACAGGGGTGTGTACACTTTTTATATCCACTGTATATCTTTGTTGATGAGGTCCATGGTGATTCACTCCATGGCCTTGCAGATAAGGCTAGTAAGACTAATAGGTCTATAGTTTCTGGGGTCAGTGGAAGCACCACCATTGTGCAAAGGAATAATGGTGGCCATTTTCCATTCAGCTGGGATGAAGCCAGTGCTTAAACTATGATTGAAAAGAGTACCCAATGGTGTTGCTAGTTCTTGTTGTTGCCCATGTAGGACACAGCCTGGGATGTTATCAGGTCTCATAGATCCTCTGTTTTTGGCCTTAGAGAGGACGTATATGACCTGCTCTTTAAAGATACAAGGTGGGGGACAGATAGAAGGAATTTCATAGGGTATGTGTGGTAGGGACAGGAGAGTGAACTTTTCACAGAATCTGTCAGCTAACAGGTTTGCTATGTCCACAGGCTCAGTGTATGTGGTATCATTAACTACCAGTTCAGAGCAATCTGGGTCTTACCTTTTAGGCTACGGATTTAACTAAAGAACACCTTATGGTTGTCCTTAGTTGAAGATTCATAGTTTGCTTTGGAGGACTTCACAAGAAGTCTTATTTGCTTGTTTAAGCTGAGGAGGGAGTGTTTCCAGTTTAGGTCATGCTCCCTCGTACTGTTGTACAATTTCTTCCTCTTATTGTAAAGCCTGTTAATGGCAGTTGTCCACTAGGTAGGTTTGCTCTTCCTTGAAGAGCTTGTTTTGGTCCTATCAGGTATGGCTGCATCAAGGCAGTTATACAGGTGTTATTAAAAAAGCATTGGTGTAGGACTCGGCATAGTTGAAAGTTCCATCTGAGGGAGGATGTGCAGTGAAGCTATTTATACTACCTCTTAGAAGGATATAATCTGCTTTGGAGACATTTTTTAGTTTAGTTGCTGCTGGGTGGGGGGTCAGGTGTGATAGTCATTTCGAATGAGACTAATTTGTGGTCAGATCTGACAAGGGAAGACTTCACAGTAGGGGTGCTACAGCAGTCCCCCATATTGGTAAGCACCAGATCCAGGATGTTGACACCCCTAGTTGGGGTGTCCACCAGCTGGTCCAGAACGCTGGAGTTAATGAACTCAAGGAATCTTTGGGCAAGTGAGTTTGAGCACAAATAATTTACCCAGTCAATGGATGGGTAAATAAAATCACCCAAAACACAGAACCATGGTGTTCAGATGTATCTTGATGGATTCCAGTAGATCCAAGTAGGCAGACTGGGTGTCCTGATTCATGGGGGGTGGTCCTGTAGCTGGCAATGACTTGAATAGGTGTCATACCAAGAGTTAGTTGCACCTGAAGTGTCTCCAGAGAATCATTCTGTTTAACCAATCTGGTGGTGTATTTATCTTTAATGAATATTGATACATGGCCTCCTTTAGTTTTCACACTTTCCGTTCATGGTCTGAACATGTAGTAGGAGGTGTATACTAGCAGTATGGCCAGGGTGCTCTCCACAACCTTGAGTCAGATGTCTGCGACTGCATAAATGTCAGTGTCTTCCAAGGTTAGGACTGCTTCCAGTGAGTGCAGTTTCATGCTAAGACTCCTAGCATTTAGCAGCATACCCTTCAGGTTGTTTTTTGATTAAATTTTTAGGTCTGGAATTTTGTCCTCGTGACATTGCCTAAAAAGGTACTATGGGGGTGGCAAGATCTTTTGCCAGTAGCCAAAATCCCAGGGGTGACAGATGAAGGCCATCACTGGCAAAGCATTGAGGTCTATCTATCATGTCATCCCAGGCTGACAAAAACTGTATCCCCTTAGATTGACACCATAAACTAAGCCAATTATTGAAGTCAATGATTTTCTGTTTATTTTATGGTATCATCCTAGGCAAGGATAATATGCTGCTCAAGGCTAGGGACATACCTGCCTGTGACACATAATCAGAGAGCTCAATCATGCCTCTCTTCATGTAGTCCAGGGAGGTACATCTCAAGCCGTTCACACCAACATATACTATGAACGAATAGGTTCATAGGTTCATAGGTAGGTACTAGGCTAGCCAAAAAGGTACTCTGGCTTTCACCACCCAAGAAAATTATTTTCCTGTGCCCCTGTTGAGCAGAACCACATCGGTGATCCCCAAGGTGAATTTCCTGTTTCCCATCCAATCATCAAGAGCTTTGTTTTATATAGATAGGTAGTTTATTCCAGAGTATGGGAAGTCTCTGGGACAGGAATCTATCCCTCCAGCATGTTCTGATTATTGTGGTGACATGGTTTAAGTCCCTAGCGCATGTAGCTCAGAGGGATTGGGATTTCTTTAAGTGGAGCATGTCCAACAGCTCTGGGTTTGACATAGCCTTGTAAGTGACTGAGACCTGGTTCAAGGCTCCAGAGAGCACCCCTGCACTACCAGGCTATAACTCATACCACACTTTTCAGCCATGTAACCTGGACCAGAACACCAAAGGTGGAGGTGTGTCCATATTCATTAAGGATATCCACACCTCCAAGCTAGTTGCTCAGCATAATGCAGCCGAGGTTATCCAAGTGCAACTATATCTCGGCAAAACTGCAATCCAAATTGTAGCTTGTTACAGATCCCCCACCATGCCCCAGGATTCTCACTCCTCTTTTCTTGATGTACTGGAAAATATTAGGGTTCAACCAAGCACCCTAATAATGGGCGATTTCAACTACCCCACCATTAACTGGGAAAACTACTCATGTACCAACTCCTTCGCTCAAAGCTTTCTGGAATTCATAAACTCCAATGCCCTGGATCAACTTATCCACACCCCCACGAGGGGCAACAATATCCTAGATCTAGTCATTACCAACATGAGTGACTGGTGTTCCATACCTGAAGTCAATGCCTCATTGGTCCGATCCAACCATAAGCTAATTACCCTACATATCCACATCCTGCCCCCACCCCCTATTAAGAAAACAATGGTAAAAATTTTCTCCACAGCCAACTTCATGCTTCTTAAGACAGAAGTGGTGAACTTCATAACACCCATGCAGATGGACAATAGAGTTACGACTACTAAATCCTACACAATTGCACTTTATAAGCACTTACACAAGTGCATGGATCATGCTATCCCAAACAGAACCAATATGCTATCCTCCAAAAAAAGGAAGCCAATCTGGTGATCCCATGCCATAAACAAATTATACAACAGAAGGAAGAAACTGTTGCAAAAGAGAGTAAAATCCCATGAGTGAAGGAGTTCCCTGGTCAGCCTCAGTAAGAAGCCTCTGAGTAGGCGATATGCGATGGAGTAAAGCTGGAATTATTTGAGACTGTCTGTGTAGGGCATCTGTTTGAGACCAGTAATCCTCTTTGTGAGGTATTTCTGTGGCCTTTCCAGTTGTTGTAGAGGTTTCGTGAGGTACATACCAAAAGGGGCGTTGTACTCTATAATGGGTCTAATGACTGATGAGTAGAAGGGAACAATGACCTCTTTTTTCTTGGATGAGAAACCTTTTGTGATGAGGTGTGCCACGTAGAAGGATTTCCTGACTACTGTGGCGATGTGATTATCAAAGGAAAGTCTACTGTCTACCTGTGTCCCAAGGTCTCTTTTCCCACTTTCGGTGTTAAGTAGACTACCACATATGTGGTAGCTCATGAGTACATAGTTTTTACCAAAGGGGATGACAATGCACTTTTTGACATTGAGTTTGAGGCCATGGCTTTGACAGCCGGCATCTGTCTCAGTGAGGTCCTTTTGTAGGATGTCCACATCGTTAGGAGTTTTGATTATGGCTCCTAGTTTGCAATCTGTGAACTTCGTTAGGCAAAGACCTTCTGTGTTAGCCTGTACTTCAGAAAAGTAGATACCAAACAGGAGAGGGCCCAGAACTGAACCCTGTGGTACTCCAGTTGTCACTGGTCTGAAGTTGGATTTGGAGTCTGCTACTTTCACAGTGTGGGTTGTCAGTGAGCCAGTTGGTAACCCATCTTGTGACATAGGGATTTATACCTAGTTTAGTGAGTTTATCTATAATTTCAGAGTGCAGGATGGTGTCAAAAGCCTTGGTGAGATCTAGATAGGCAGTGTGAACCACCTTACCCTTGTCTACGGCTTTGGTGACTGCTTCAAAGAAGTCTATCAGGTTTAGGAGACATGATCTGCCTTTTACAAACCTGAACTGGGTGAGGTTCAAAGTTTGGAAATTACCAATGTCTTTGTTTATAAGTTCCATGATGATACGTTCCATGGCCTTGCAGACCAGGCTCATTAGATTAATGGGGCGGTAGTTCCCAGGGTCCGTGGTGGCTCCCCCTTTGTGGAGTGGGATAACCATTGCTGTGCACAATTCAGTGGGCACAAAGCCTGAGGTGAGGCTATGATTGAACATGGTGCTTAGGTATGGTGCCAGTTCATTCTGTAGTCGAATCATAACTGGGCTTGTTTATGAGATACTTGAGTGCCTGCATGATCTGATGAATCCTGGCACCAGAAAGACAGCAGACCATGACTTTCTCCTTTTTCAGCCTGGTGAGGGGGACATCTGTGTGTCTCACTATAGTGTCTCCTGTGACTAAGATATTTGGACTGGATGTGTGTTGCCTTGTGGGCTTTGATGGTGAGACACTTGTGCTTGCATCATTATGTGTATTGTGTGTTTTGGGTGATATGGTTGATTTAATGTATGTGTTTTGGAGGTCACTGGTGCTTAGGTAGATTTTTTCATGAGTACATCCGCATATGTTGGTCTATGTATATGCTGTATGTCATGAGTAGGAGTTGTGGTAGGTGGGTTAACAACCCTGTCTGTATTGCTGTCTATTGCACAAGCGAGCTGTGATTCCAGATTCAGAATGTAGGTGTATCTCTCACAAATGGTACAGGAATGATTTAGAGGTAGGGGGTTGTCAGTGTACATGAGGCAGTTGCTACAATGCCTCAGTAGACCCATGTCAACCAGGCTGGAAGGAGAAAAGGAGGGAAACTGACACTTCATTGTCCTAGGAATAATCTTGGTCTGGCTATAACAGTTCAAGAGGGACTACAGCAGGGAAAGGTGTTAGTAGGTGTATTCACAAAGAGCTCTGGTTTAGGTAATATTTATGAGGCTAGAGAGCAGGAGTCTGTAACCAGCAATCCCCCTGTGCTGTAGTGCATGAAGCTGTGTGATTGGGCTTTTTAAAGCATAGAAATAGGAAACAGCCAAAGTTCAAATGATCCAATCAAACTAAACAGAGCCCTGCAACAGTAACTCTAGCTAGATCAGTTCAAACTGTACCTTCCTGCCACAAGGATACAGGGAGGCCTTTCCAGACAAAAGATTAACTGTTTTACAAGCTCCAAAGCTCACAAACAATACCAGATTCAGCAAAAACCTGAACCTAGTCTATGCTAGAGTTTTTCAAGTGCAGCAAACAAGTAGCATGAACAAAACAAGCAGATGAACAGTAATTACAGTTGTAAGAGGAATTCAGTTATAGGGGAGGAACAGAAGACTCAGACACACTGAATGAGTGCTTTCATTCTATTTAATAATAATCTAGAACTTTCTCAGGAAAACATTCACAAAACACACTCCATCTTTTAAAAAATGCACCATTTCACATGAAAGATCTGACCAATGTAATCAATCAAAATGATGATGTAACATTAAGTTTTAAAAACTCAATTAAAAACAATTTTATAAAACATGTGAATGACATATATAGGTATAAATAGAATGAAAGTACTCATTCAGTGTGTCTGAGACCTCTGTTTCCTCCTCTGTATTTTGGTTTTCATTGGACTAGTAGCTCTGTTACAGGGAATTCAATTATCAGACAATCTAAAAAATGCAGTAAAATACAGTTACACAGTTTCAACAAACAGCAAATATTGTTTTAGTTAATCAGAAAGTGCAAAAAAAGTTGAAAATAAGCACATTGTTTGTAGTCTCTCAGCTTGTATTTGGAAAACAGTAGAGCAAGGGCAGAAGGCCTAACTGACTGCAACTTTGATCAAACAAGCACAAACTGGTTAAAACACATGCTTTTTAAAGCAGAAAAACAGGAAATATCTAAAGTTCAAATTATCCAATCAACACACCCTAAACAGATCCCTGCAACAGTGACTCTAGCTAGATCAGTCCAAACTGTACCTTCCTGCCACGAGGGTACGTGGGGTGGGGCCTCTCCAGACAAAAGATTAACTGTTTTATGAGCACCAAAGGTCACAGACAGTACTAGATTCAGAAAAAAACTGAACCTAGTCTATGCTAGTGTTTTTCAAGTGCAGCAAACAAATAGAATGAACAAAACAAGTAGATGAACAGTAATTACAGTTGTAAAAGGAATTCAATTAGCAGACAATCTAAAAAATGCAGTAAAATACAATTGCTTTCATTTGACAGATTTGGGAAAAATGTCTACATGTCATCCACTTTGGCATTTATAGTAATTAATTTCCAATTGACAGACTCACGAGTCCAAGTATATACTACCTATTTTGCTAATATGCATCAAACCTTAAGTTCTTTACCAAGGATACTAAATCTTCCCTGTTGGAAACACTAAATTCTGCCTCACAGGTCACTAAGCATTCTATTAAATGACCTTTTGAAGCTGTAGATGTGGTGTCCAGGGCTGCTGCTACAGATATAGTTATGCAAAGGGATACATGGATTAGAGAGTATGGACGTTCCCTGCTGATGTTAAGGCACGCCTGCTGAATGCATCTCTGCACAGAGAACATTTGTTTTGGAAATTTTGCAGCTGAAGTATTAAAGATACTGGAAGAAATGTGAAAGTTGTTGTAATGTGTCAAACCACTCTTTTTGTCCACTGTCCATAAATTCCAAAGAAATTACCACTCTTCCCCAGGTCCATTTTCTTTCTTCAAAAAATCATTTGCATCCCTTCAGCAAAAACCACCCAAACAAAAATATAAGAAAAAATGGCAGGGAGAGTCAAAGAGAAAGAGACAGATCATAAGGACCCTCCTTTCAAAAGAATATCATTGACAACTTGTGCCTCTTTTTCTTTCCCTCCTCCCCTCCTTATCCCAACCATTCATCTTAAATTGCAGACAATGTCTCCTACTGTCTTCACCTCTGGAAACAGATCATTTCAGATGTCTGGATTCTAAAAGTAATCCAGAATGGCTGCAAACTGCAATGGGCATCTCTTCCATCTCATTCATAAGGGTGAAAAAAAGTCATCTCCTTTTAAATTTCTCCAAATCTTTTGGGTTTCTAATACCATGATGGGAATGGACCCCATTCCTAAGTCAAAGTACGATTAAATTTCATGAATTAGTATTGTTTCACTGTTTGATATCAGCCAAAGGTGCTCTACGCAGCACCTGCAACGTGCCCAGTAATGACTCCTTCTGCAATTTGTATGGAGTTACATGAACTGGTAGCATATCTAAATATGATTGTAGACTCTTTTTTATAAGACCCGTTGCTCCTACTACTGCTGGAACTATCTGGGTATCTTTCTTCCACATTGCTCTCGTTTCTGCTTGCAAATCCTGATATTTTATAACTTTGTGTTTCTCTGCACACAGGACATTGTAGTCACTGGGTGAGGCAATTTCATTGATCAATGCTATTTTTGTCTTCTTTTCTTGGACCACTATATCCGTTTTTCTAGTATCTATCTTTTGAACTGTTGGTAATGGATGATCCCATGTGATGTAGACTTCATCATTTTCTATGATGCTTTATGGCTCATGTTTCCAGTGCTTTTCAGCCACTTCAATACCATAATGTTTGCACGATCCCCAGTGCAGTAGTCTTGCCACATTATTATGCCTTTCAATATACAGTTCTTCTGCCATTAATAAATCACAACCAGCAACAAGGTGTGCGACTGTTTCCAATTCGGTTTACATTTATCTGTTTCTTTCACATGTTCAATGGACTTTGTAAACCTGCGTATACATAGCCCACTATCTTGGGCCACCAATATTAACCGTTCATCTCTTGGTTTGAATTCACCTCTCCTTAACCATTCCTGCATTCGTTCTTGATCAACATGAGGTTCTTTCATAAGTTTTCTATACTTGTAACTATATTTATGCATTTTCCACATTTCTTGCCTTTTCATCTGGTCCTTCACCTTATATACTTTCTTTTGTTTTTGGCACATACAGTTCTTGCCTGATTTTTTATCTACTTCTGGTTTGATTTCCATTCCTGCTAGATTAAGCAGAGAAGTCATCTTAGATTTATTCTCCTCGTGTTTCAAAACTTTCCCTATGTTTGGGTCTTGTGAGGTCAGCAGATATGTGTGGAGTCCCGTGATTGCAGAGCTATACATGTAATCAACTTCAAGAAGGCCCATCCCTCCTTAAGAATGGGAATATATAATCTTGGCATGCACCGATTTTTATAGATCATTTGGTGAGCATAAAGCATCTTTCTTGTTTTAACATCTAATCTATCCAACACATTTTGGGATCAATCCAAATTGGTTTATAGCTTAGATTGTGTTCCTAGATGTCAATACTGTTTTCAGGATTAATTTAAGTCTTCTAAAGTATTCCTTACTAAGTTTTATTCGGATTTGTTCATGTTTTATTGCTGATCCTTCATCCATTCCCAGATATTTACACACTCCCTCTTGCTCAAGTTCTTTTATATCACATTCTTGTCCAAAACTGATATTTTCTTGGTGCTGCAGTTTTCCTGCTTTAAAGGTTGCATTTGCACATTTATCAAGGTCAAATGCAAATGACATTCTAATATCATCTGAAAAAGTTTTGACAACCTGCAGCTGTGCTTTTAGTTCCTCATCTGATGAGCTATACAGTTTTAAATCATCGACAAAGAGAAGATGAGATGTCTTTAGACTTTGTTGTTTTCTAGGAGCCAAATTATAGCCATAGCCTAAACTGTTAAGTAGAGCAGCTTAATGGGTTAAGGGCAAGACAGACTTGCAACAGTGAGAGAGAGTCACCCTGGAATATCCCCCTTTGAATTTTTATCCCTGGGATAATAATTTGTCCTTTATCATGGCTTAATTGCAAAGTGGTTTGCCACTGTTTCATGGTCACTGTAATATAGTCGAACAGTGTATACATTTTTAAGCACTCTTTTGTCCATGAATGTGGGATACTATCAAATGCTTTTTTGTAGTCAATCCATGCCATACTTAGATTCTTCCCCTTTTTACAGTTCTCCACTATGACTTTATTTAACAACAAATGATCCTTTGTTCCATATGATTTTTTATTGCCCTTTTGTTCTACTGCCATAATTGAGTTTTCTTCTAAATGACTATAAACTCTGTCAGCATCAATTCCTGTGTATAGTTTATACGTCGTCGGAAGACAAGTTATTGGTCTATAATATTTGAGCTTGCTTGCAGGCTCATACTTAAGTAGGAGCAATGTTTTTACCTGTTGTTAGCCAGGTTGGTGTCTGTTCAGGGTGTGCATATAAATAGTTCTTAGTCATGGCTAACTCTTCTTGCAAAGATGTTAGTACTTTTAACCAAAAGTTGGGTAATACATCTGGGCCGGGGGGGGGGGGGTTCCACTCAGAGGCTTTTCTTAACTTTGTTTCAATCTCTCTGGCTGTTATGTCATCCCATTTCATATCCTGTACCTTTAAACTTCTTATTCTTTCTTTTACTTGTTTTAACCATTTAGCATCTTTGTTATGTTCCACAGGATCATCATAGATACTTCTCCAAAAGACATCTATTTCTTCTTTTTTGGTGGTCTTTCAATTCCTTTTACCTTGTTTCCCAGTTCTCTATAAAACTTGTTTGGGTCATCAATGAATTTCTTATTTTGTACTTTTTCTTTATATTTATCTGTGTATCGTCTAAGTTTTTCTGACAGTGCTGAAATTTTTAGTTTATTTGCAATAGTGCATTATAGATCCTGGTCTGTTCTAATACTGTGCATTGTTTTTATCACATCTATCTTTCTTAGTATTTTTGTTGATCTATTCCCTCTTCTATAGTCTTCTAACAATGACACTTTTTGTCTTAATTGCTTTATAGTTTTCTTTATTCAATACTTCCATGATGGTATTCGATTTCTCCCCTTCCTTTCCCTCACTGCCCTGTGTTTTTGTGGTAGAACTTTATCAGTTATTAATTTAGACGCACAGTAATATATCCTGTTTACTTCTGTTATATCGCATGGATCTCTATGGACAGTCCTAATTACTGTGTTCATTTGTTTTTTCAGACTTTGGATTTTTGGGGGTTTATTGACCTTCTGTAGTCTATTTCTTTCATTGATCTTAATATATCTATCTATTAAATCAAGCAACTCTTCTTTCAGTTCATTTTCTTCCAAACTGGGGGTACATCCCTTGTTTTCCATTTTCTGCAGGCATTCTATAGAAAGTTCTATAGCATCTTCCTGTGGCACCTTCTCTTCAATTTCATCCTGTGCCATCCATTGCTCTGTCATATTGGAACTCACTGGCCTTTTACTCCTCAGCATTGATTGCAGAGTTTGCACAGTTTCCTGTTCCTTCCCTTGCTGTCTAGCTTCAAGTGACTGTTTATACTGGTTTCCTGTGGAAGGCTCCAAAATATCTTGATATGGCACCTATCAAATTCCTTCCTGTTCCACTGGTTCCCCCTTAATTTGGATATCCATTGCTCTATCCTGTTGTGGTGCTTTCTGCATTAGATTTTTTACACAGAGTCCTTCACTTTGCAGGTGCTGCATAACCTCAGTTTCTATTTCTTTAACTTCTCCATTACTAATCTCCTTTTCTACTTTTCCTCTTTATCTTCTTATTTTTGTATTGTAAAGTTTTCCATATCCGGATTCCTTAGCCTGTATTTCTCTTCAAATATCTTTGGTGCTGTTCTTTTTGTATTAGTTAGTTTTGCTTTTTCCTTTGCATAAATATTACACCATATTTAATCTCGTTTTCTTTCCCATGTCCATATTTCTTCTTCACATGTCTCCTGATCTTCCTGCTTCTCTTTACTTTGGGGACTCACTCCTTCACAGGCACTCCATAACTTCAACTTCTGTTTTTTAACTTCTACTTTACTAATCTTTTCTACATTCCATCTTTGTGATATTATTTTTTTGTTGTGAAATGTTCCATATCTGAATGCCTTTGCCTGTATTTCTCTTCAAATATCTTTGGGGCTTCCTTCTTTATATTGATTAATTTGACTTTCTCCTTTGCATAAATATTGTACTGTATCAAATCTCTCTTTCTTTCCCATGCCCATATTTCTTTTTTATAATTTTCAAAAATATCTAGGTTTTGTTATTTACATTTTTGCACTTCCTCAAATGCTTCTTTTTCAAAACAGATAAAAGTTTATTGATCTATATGCTGTTTTTCAAAAATCTGTTGTATTAATGAACGCAAATTTTCATTTGAAGCTTCTGACAGTTTTTTTTGTGGAAGTATTTTTCTTTCCTCTAATTTCTTTCTTAATCTTTTTGTATATCCTGTGTCTGGAAATTCTGGGCTTTTACATAGTAGTAACAATACATAATTTCTTTCTTATCCTCAATAGTCCACTCTATTGTCTTTATGGCTCTTCTTTGGCCTATACATTTTTGTGATTTTTATGGACTGCTACTTCCTTCTGCAGACCCCTGTGCAGACTCAGACATGATTCCCTAGGAACTGGCAGTACTGAACAACCACACACTGCAGGCCACATACATTCCATCAGAGCTGAAGACAGTATCACGTACTATGAGCAGATTCAGGATACATCCCCATGAGTGGATGCTATATCCAGAGGTTTTGCTGGAGAGCTCTCCTACTTCTCCTCAAAAAAAAATCCATCAGTTTCTTCAAATTCTGTCAGACATGCTATCCAAAAGGTGTAATAGAACCAGTGTCTCCATCTTAAAGAGGTAAATACTTTTATGCAAGAATATTACTGGTTCCCAGAAAGGAAGGTGCATGGAGACGTATTTTGGACCTTTTAAAGCTAAACATATTTCATTTGATCCCAAAAATTCAAGATGATTACTTTACAAACTCTTTTTTTTAAGGCCTTTCTAGTCACTCTAAACCTCAAAAATGCCTACCTGCACATCCCAATGCACAAAAGATGTTACATAAGAGTATTTGCCTTGGGAATGGATTTTCGGGTTTACATCATTACCTTTTGGTTTTTCTACTGCTCCAAGTGCCTAGCCCAGCCATAGCCTTTTGCAGACTTCAAAGAATTTAAATTTTCCAATATTTGGACAACTACTTCATTTGAATTCTTCTGCCCAAGACACCCCTTCATGACTCATCTTTTTAACAGCCTGGGTTTTAAACTAAATCTGAAAATGCCTTGTTTAAACCCGTCTCACAGGTTAGTGTTCCTAGAGATACCACTCTACCCACTTCTTACCTCTCTGCAGATAAAGTACCATCTTTTCAGCTTCACTTCCTCAATCTGGCCTATCAAAATATGTCCATAGAAAATGAGATATTCAAAATTGTACTCTGCATAGCTTTGTTAATCCTAATGGTCCTATTTGCCAGCCTACACTGGAGGAAAATACAGTGGTACTTCAGATCAGTCTGGGTCTAGCCTCTTCATCCCTTAACCTTTCAAATTCCAGTACTCATTTTCGTCATGAAAGAACTCCTACACTGGACCAGTCAGAATCTACTAAATCCAGGCCTCTCACCCCCCTCCCCACTCATTCAATCATGTCATGACAGATGCTTGGATTTTGCATAGGGGCAGTCTGCCAGGGCATCAATATTCAAGGCATTTGTGAGCATCATTTCAGGAGTAAGCATATAAATCTTAAAGAGATTACAGCTTTAATAAAAGCTATCAAAGCCCCAAATCAGCTGTGGACCCCTGTTAGTTTTAACAGAGAACATATAGTTATGTGGTCTATAAGCAAACAAGGGTCATAGCCCTGTGCAGACCCAGAGATGATTGCCTAGGAACTAGCAGTACTGAACAACCTCACCCAGCAGACCACATACTTTCCATCAGAGTTGAACACAGTATCACATACTTTGAGCAGATCCAGGATACATACTTATGAGTAGGTGCTACATCCAGAGGTTTTGCTGGAGATTGTCCAGCTGTGGGAAACTTCTCAAGTAAACCTGTTTTCATCCTATCTCTACAGACAACTAAATTAGTTCAGTTATAGGCCACCTTGCAAAAAGTCTTGGAAAACAGATGCATTTTCTTTTCCATGTATGGGAATGTTCCTCTCTGCTGTTCTTTTTTTCCTCTTATATGCAAAATTCTTGTAAAGATCAAGCCAGACTTATCAAAGATTCTTCTGGTAACTCCTGTTTGGCCCAAACAACACTGGTTCTCCCTTCTCACGCATCTGAAGAGGGGCAGTTACCGAAAACTTCCTCATAGAGTAGACTTACACAGAACAACAAATCCCTAACCCGCCCTAAAATTCAAAATCTTCATTTGACAGTATAGATGATAGATTTCTGACCCTTTTAAGCACTACTTTTTGTGAGGATGCGCAGCAGCTACTAAAGGAGGTTAGAACCTCAGCTACTAGAATAATCATATTTACCCAAATGGAAAATATTTTCTAATTGTCGGCATAAAAGAGAACAAAATCCATCCCAAGCAGGGGTTTCTCTAGTTATTCAGTATCCATGTGAATTGCTCATCTCAGGCCTAGTATACATTTCTATAAAGGTATACCTTTCATCTTTTCCGGCTTGTCTGCCTTTGACTCCCCCCTTCCTTATTCCAAGTTAAATAATTTTTGAAATGGGGTTTGCATATTAGACCACCTAGAAAACGACTGGCACCTCATTGGGATCTTAATGGTATATTGTTGAAGATAACTCTCACATCTTTTGAACTTTCACGCATTTCTTCTTTAAAATTTCTTTCATGGAAGACTATTTTGCTTATTGCTCTGACTTCTGCTAGATGGTTATCTCAGTTACAGGCCATAATGTCTATGCAACCTTTTCTGATTTTCAGCACGGACAGGATTAATCTTAAAATGAATGCTTCCTTTATGCCAAATGTTATTTCTAAGTTTACTTTAAATCAGACCATCCATCTCCCTGCATTCTATCTTAAACCCCAAAACAGAGGCGAAAGAATCTTGCATACATTGGATGTCCAAAGTCAGTGGAGATTTTACATGGTCAGGACTAGAGATTTTAGGAAATCTTACCAATTATTGTTTCTTTTTATAGGAAAAGGAAAACACAGTATCTAAACAAACAATTTCCAGGTGGCTGTCTCTGGCAGTCCAGTTTTGTTGCACTCAGCATGGTATGAGACTCCCTTCAGAAAGTTACAGCTTACTCTACCAGAGCTGTAGCTACTTCTGAGGACTTTTGGAAAGGGATAGATTCTAGGTCTATTCTAGAGGTAGCTACTCTGTCTTCACTACTCACCTTTACTAGACACTACAAGTTATATTCAATGTCCATAGCTAGAAAAAGATTTGCACGTCATACTACAGAGACTTCTAAACTCTGAACCTTCTCCATGCACTCTTTCTGCATAAGCTTTGGCAATCATCCCATTTAGTTATAGCTACCACAACAGTGATATAATGATGAACATAGTACAGTTGTGTAAGGTAACATGTTCATATAATGATCACAGCTACAGGAGCCTTAGCTATATGTGTTATATCCTGCCAAGGATATAACAGCCAGCCAAAGCTTCAGGGCACTTTCCACATGCCCAAACTGTCTGGCAGCTTGAGCTGAGCTGACTGAAAGACACGTTTGGGTGCCAAGCCCTTCAGAATTGTATTGCTGCTGAAGAGTACATTCCTCTGAGGCCTTGAAGAATGACAGTTGGCTTATGCTGTTCCTTTGCTGAGTAGATAAGTTCCCTTTGGGGCAAAAACCTTCCATTGTATGATGTTTGTTTATTATTAATACTCTCTGGGAATGTTTTTTGAAGCTAGGAGGTTGTGTTTTAATGGACTGCCACAAGTCTGTACTGTACTTTTAAATGAGGCTGCTCTTTTTTTCTGTCAATTTAAAAGTTGATTAAGTAACTGAAAACCATTTTGTTGTAGAGAAATTGTATTTATTTTACTCTGTGGGGTTAGCAAAGTGTTTTAAAGTTCTTTATACTGTGTTTGTCTGTGAAAAGAGACTTATAAAGATTCTTCATTTTTACTGCCATTTGCTGCTTGTTTTCCCAGGGAAAAAGGCACCATTTTCATCTTAAACATGGAACAATCTGTCAGTCCTATGGTCGCTCCTTCGTCTAACCACAAAAAGAAAAAGTTAAGCCAGCAGCTTATGCCATCTCAGCAGACTACCAATTTGCCTTAGCCGCAGGTGGATGACTCTGATGTGGCCATTAGTTGTACCTCAGATCACTCATTTCTTTATCCTGGATCCCTCTGGTGTAGCACCTACAGCCACTATGGGCCTAGAGTTAGCCATGTCCTCTGGGGCTGTTGGAGCTCCCTCAGTGAGCAAGGGAGAGCCACTCTTGTCAGTCCTGGGAGAGAAAACAGGGAAAGCTTCCTTTTTTTCAATAATTTTATTAATTTTAACATATTTACAATATATACATATAAAGAAGGAAGGAAGATTCAAACATTTTTTACATAACACAAGACATTTTTCAAATCATCAAAAACTGAACTTCAAATTGTTTTTCATTATATTTAACGATTATCATCTCCAGTCTGACCCAACAAGAATGTTTTATAATGCCAATAATAAATAATAATAAGATAAAGCTTCCCTGTTTTGTCAGAATATTGTGCCTATCCCTGGGGAAACAGCTGCTCCCATTAATAACACTGTTTACCCCATTTTTCCTGTTAAAAAGAAGCAGAAAACTAAGCATGTATCTGCTCCCTCTCAAATTTTCATAGACAGGAGTAATCAACTGGGTTGGCACAGGGTTTAATTCAGGCTATTGATTCTTCTTATAGAGTAGTTTCTGGTAAAGGAAAGAGGGATCCCTCCTTTCCTGAAGAGATTCAAAATCCTGACTCTGGGCAGGATGATAAAGAGACAGATACAGGGTTTTCTGATTCAAACTCAGAAGAGAGCCTAGTTTCTGATCTCTTTCTCTGAAACTATTTCTAGAATGTTTCAGTGTATTCAGTGGGAGAAAACTGAAGTTTCTCAGTCCCTCATAAAATACTATAAGCTGTTACAGAAGGATTTTCTAGAGCCTTCATCCATTCCTCCATTTCTGTCAGCTTTGGATGATGTGTGGGTTACTGCCTGCAATTTTAATGTCAGTCAGCCAACTGCCCCTAAAAGGCAGATAGCTTGGTTGCCTGGGAAGACATGATCGACAGACCATGATGCTTTGCCAGAGATGGTCTGCACCTGTCGTCCCTGCAATTCAGGTTACTGGCTAAGGCTCTTGCCACCCCTATAGTGCCTTTTTTAGGCAAAGTTCAAAGGATAAAACCACCGCCGTAACAGGTACAAGCATGCAAAATCTGATTGTAATGCTACTCAATGCTAGAAGTCTAAACTTCAAAATGCATTCTCTTGAGGCACTCCTAAAAATGGAGAACGTCAATATCTGTGCAGTAACTGAGACCTGGCTCAAGGCTGCAGAGAGCACCCCTGCAATACCAGGGTACAACTGTTACTACTCTTTTCGGCCACCAAACCAGGACCGAAACACTAAAGGTGGAGGAGTGTCCATATTCACCAAGGATATTCACAACACCAGGCTAGTTGCCAGACACAATGCTTCTGAAATTCTCCAGGTGCAACTAACACTAGGTAAGACTGCAATCCAAATTGTAGCTTGCTACAGATCCCCCACCATGCCCCAAGATTCTCACTACACCTTTCTAAACATACTGGAAAATATTAAGATACAACCAAACACCCTAATACTGGATGATTTCAACTACCCTGCCATTAACTGGGAAAACTACTCGAGCACTAACACCTTTGCCCAACGGTTCTTGAAATTCATAAATTCCAATGCCCTGGATCAACTAATCCTTAGTCCCATCAGGGGCTCCAATATCCTAGACGTGGTCATTACCAACATGGGAAATCGATGCTCCATACCTATGGTCACCCCATCATTGGTCAGGTCTGACCATAAGCTAATCACTCTTGACATCCACACCCCCCACCCCCCAGTAAGGAAACCTCCGTAAAAAACTTCTCCAAAGCCAACTTCATGCTACTCAAGTCAGATGTGACAAACTTCATGACACCCATGCAGATGGGAACTGAAAGTTCGACTGCTGAATCCTACACTAAGGCACTGTATGAGCACATCCACTTGTGCATGAATCGTGCCATCCACAATAGAACAAAGACGCTCTCCTCCAAAAAAAAGGAAGCCAATCTGGTGGTCCCTTGCCATAAACAAACTTTACAACAAAAGGAAGAAACTGTTGCAGAAAAGAGGAAAATCCCAGGATGCAAAAAACTCCCTAACCAGCCTCAATAAGAAGCTGAGATCCCTCATAAAATCCTCCAAAGCTAGTTACGAAAATAAAATTGCCAAAGATTCCAAAGACAACCACAAGGCATTCTATAGCTATGTCAAGAATCTAAATGGCAATGCTCAGATCTGCTCTGAGCTACAACAGAATGGCATTAAATATACTGATCCCAAGGATATTGCCAATATCCTGGCAGATCGATTCAGTGCAAACTTTAACTCCACTCTCACCCCCTAAAGGGCCCATCTCAATACCGAAAGACTGCCAAATTCTGATAATAATGGCCACACAGGTAAAAAATGCACTCTTCAAAGCTTAGAATACAGCATCCATGGGACCAGATGACATCCCAGGCTATGTACTACATGAACTTCAAAATGAACTGGCACCTCACCTAAATGTCATGTTTAATCATAGCCTCACCTCAGGCTTTGTGCCCACTGAGTGGTGCACAGCTACAGTTATCCCACTCCACAAGGGGGGATCCACCTTGGATTCCGGGCACTACCGCCCCATCAGTCTGATGAGCCTGATCTGCAAGGACATGGAACGTATTATCATGGAACTTATAAACAAAGACATTGGCAACCTTCAAACACTGGACTCCATGCAGTTTGGGTTCATGAAGGGCCAATCTTGTCTCCTGAACCTGATTGACTTCTTCAAATCAGTCTCCAGAGCCATGGACAAGGATAAGGTGGTCTACACAGCTTATCTGGACCTCACCAAGGCCTTCAACACCATCCCCCACTCTGAAATCATAGATAAACTTACTAAGCTAGGCATTAATACCTACATCACTTGATGGGTTGCCAACTGGCTTACTGACAGAACCCAGACTGTAAAAGTAGCTGACTCCAAATCCATCTCAGGACAAGTGACAAGTGGAGCACCTCAGGGTTTAGTCCTGGGACTGCTCTTGGTTGGCATCTACTTCTCTGAAGTACAGGCCAACACTAAAGGACTCTGGCTAAAAAAGTTTGCAGATGACTGCAAACTGGAAGCCATTACTGAATCCCCAAATGATGTGGATATTCTACAAAGGGGTCTTACAGAAACAGATGCTTGGTGCCAGAGCCATGGGCTCAAGCTCAATGCCAAGAAATGTATAGTTATCCCCTTTGGGAAAAAACATGTACCCATGAATTACCACATAGGTGGCAGTACACTAAACACCGAAAGTGTGATAAGAGACTTAGGGACACAGGTGGACAGTGGTCTCACCTTTGATAACCACATCACCACAACAGTCAGGAAATCATTCTATGTGGCATACCTCATCACTAAGGGCTTTTCATCCAGAAAAAAGGAGGCCATTGTCCCACTGTTCTCATCCCTCATTAGACCCATTATAGAATACAATGCCCCGTTTAGTATGTACCTCTCGAGACATCTGCAACAACTGGAAAGGCTGCAGAAATACCTCACTAAAAGAATCACAGGCCTAAAGCAGATGCCCTATGCTGACTGTCTAAAAAAACCCACCTATTCTCTGTCGCATATTGTCTACTCAGAGGCGATCTCTGCTTAACATACAAGGCCATGTCAAACCCAGAGCTGTTGGACATGCTACACTTAAAGAAATCCCAATCCCTCAGAGACATCTAAACCTTGTCATCACAATGAACAAAACATGCTGGAGGGATAGGTTCCTGACCCAGAGACTCCACAGACTGTGGAATAGACTGCCCATACATGTCAAGCAGAGCGCCTCTTTGGCTCTCTTCAAAAGGAACCTTGATGATTGGAAGGGAGATAGGAAATTCACCCCGGGGATCACGTCAGTCGCCCTGCTAGACAGGGGTCCAGGGAAGTAAATACTGTGGGAAGAAATAGCCAGGGAATTGTTATGGCTAGGCTTGTATAGGCCCTAGGGCTGATAGCCTAGTACCAACCTATGAACCTATAAGGTAGGATATATAAAGTTCCTCAGTCTTTTAATGATGGATGAGTGGATTAGGGATTCCTTGTTCTGTGAGAGTAAATCTACTCTATCAGGAAGTTTTTGGTAATTGCCCCTCTTCAGATGAGTGAAAAGGGAGAACCAGTTTTGTTTCTGCCAAATAGGAGTTACCAGAGGAACCTTTAGTAAGTCTGACTTGATCTTTAGCAGAACTTTGCATGTCACAGAAAAGAAGGAAAGGCATAGAGGAACATTTCACTTCCCAATCCTGATCCAGCAGCTATGGGATTTATCCTTCTACTGCTAAACACTTGGTTAATTCCAATCATTCTCTTTCTGATAAGGATGGGCAGATTATTGATAAGTATGGGGGGGAATATATGCTTTTGAAACTTTGACTTTAAGAATTTTGAATTGTCAGGTTCATATGTTACAGTCTGTTCTGATTAATTGTGAAAGCATAAGGAATCTGCAGTTTCTTCTTATTGTGAGGAAAAATCTGCTTTAAATAACAATTTCTTCTGTTGTTCAAGTCACTACTTATTGCTTACAGTGTGTGTATATGACTCTGTTGATAGTTCAAGGTCTATAGCCACTGATACTGTTTTGAGGAGGTTTGCATGGCTGCATTCTTAGAACCTCCCCACTGATGTTAAAAATGAAATTTTAAATTCTCCTGTGGATAGAGATTTAGTTTTTGTCCCCTCTGCTGCAGAGGTGATCAAAAAGTGGTAAGCAGCTACAGAGAATCTGTAAGATTTTTCATCCCTCCATTTCCAAGTTTTGCAGGGGATTCTCTAACTCATTATCCAGTTTTGGTAAGAAACAAAATAAACATTATCAGCAAAATACAGGTAAACAGATGTTTAAGAAGAAATGGCAAGGAGGTTCCATGAAGAATTCTGGAAACTCCCCAAATCAAGGACATTCCAACAAGTCAGAATGACTATTTGAAAGACTTTGTTTCCCCCTCTCACCCTGTTAACCTCTTTTTCTTCCAGAAAGTCTGAATCTCCACAAATGGGTTCTGAAGACCATTCATCAAGGTGACAGATGTCTATGGGAGGAAATTCTTCTTTTCCAGGGAGGAATTCCTCATCCACCAGACAACACATGCTGTCCCAGAGAATGATAAAACCAGTTCCCCCTTCTGAGGTGGGAAAGGGGTCTTATTCAAGGATGATTTTAGTGAGAAAGAAAGAAAGAAAGAAAGAAAGAAAGAAAGAAAGAAAGAAAGAAAATGCTTGGAGACCAGCTCTGGATCTTTCTTTCCTAAACTGGTTTGTGATAGCGCCCAAATTCAAAATGATGTCACTTTACAATCTGTTACCTCATCTCCCTCATTCAAGTTTCTTTGTAACATTAGATTTAAATGGTGCTTATCATCACATTCCTATTCATCCAGACTTCAGACATTTCTTAACATTTTGTGTGTCTGGATCACATTATAAGTTCTCTACCTTAACCTTTGGACTATCCACTGCACCAAGTGTTCACAGACTGTCTAGCTCTAGTTATAGCTCATTGCAGTCTACAGGGTATCCATATTTTTCCATATTTAGATGACTTGCTTATCTTTGCAGAGTCTTTTCCAAAGTGACAGGAATCTCTCTCTTGGGTGAGAGATCTCTTACACAAGCTGAGATTCCAAAGAACATGCAAAGGTTTTTTTGATTCCTTCTCACAATATTGTATTTCTGGTATGCCAACTAGACACCACAGTTCAAAGAGCCTTCCTTCATAGGAAAAATAGATCTATATCTAGATCTATTTCAAGGGTTGTCCACTCAGACTTTGGTCACTGTGAGGGAATACCTCAGGATCTTGGGTCTCATGGCTTCTATGATTCTCATGATACCTCCGATAAGACCCCACATGAGAAGGATACAGTAGTTTCTGAAGTCTCTTTGGTCCCAGCCCAAACACCCTTTGTCTTTTCAGATCAGGTTTGTTAGAAGGGAAATCTCCTGGTGGAGACAACAGATATCCCTAAATACAGGTCTTCCCTTCTTCCTTCCTGTTCCAAAGCAGTCAGTTACCACAGATGCCTCGGACTTTGCTTGTGGATTAAAAAGTGCAAGGTGTGTGGAACACCAAGGACAAACACTACACCATACATGTAAAAGAGATGCTTAGCCTTATCAAGACACTTGACTGTCTGAATCATCTTTGGTCCCTGAGACCTCATAAAAAGTTATTGACAATACCACAATCATGTGGTACATCAACAAGCAAGGGGGATCCAGCATGTTCACTCTTGACAGACTAGCCATGTTAGCTTGGGATATAACTTTTCAGCACAATCTCCCTCTACTGGCATTTTGCCTTCCATCAGAGCAAAACTGTGTTGCAGACAAACAGAGCAGGACAAAGGCAGATGCTCATGAATGGAAATTAGATTGAGGGCCTTCCAAGATTTGATCCATCTGTGGAGAGTTCCTCGAGTAGATCTGTTTGCCTCCTATATTGACAATCAGTTGGCAAGGTTCTGCTCCAGGACTCCATGCAAGAAGGCCTGGAAGACTTTCTTTCCTTCGGCAGGAATGTTCCTGTATGTTTTCCAGCCTTTCCACTAATATCTAGGTTACTTCTGAAGATTCAGAAGGAATCCCCCAAGATCATTGTGATGACTCCCTTCTGGCCTAGACAACTGTAGTTCTCTCTTCTTTTGGAAATGGTTAAGGGCATTTACCACAGGCCTTCTCACAGACAGAATCTACTCACACAAGAATAGGGGTGTTTGATACACCCTGACACCAATCGACTTCAGTTGACTGCCTGGATGACAGGGTCTTAATTCCCTTTTGACATCTGTTTACTGAGGACATGCAGCAGTTACTAATGGTTGCAAGAAAGCCTGTGGCTAGAAAATCATATATTACCAAGTGGAAAAAGTTTTCTTGTTAGTGCCAGCAACGTAACCAGAATCCATTCAGGGCTAACTGCTCTCTGGTTTTACATTGTTTATGTGAGTTACTATCCTATGGCCTTTCTTACATCTCTGTCAAGGTTAGTTTAACAGCTATTTCAGCATGTCTACTCATGGATCCTCCTCTTCCAATGCAGTCTCATGTCAAAATGTCTTTGAAAGGGGTTTTGCATAAGAGGCCTCCAAGAAAACTGGTGGCCCCTCCTTGAGATCTTAATTTTGTGTTAGAGAAACTAACACTTGCTCCATATGAATCAGCTAACATGGAAGACAGTTTCCTGATTGCTCCAACCTCTGTAAGAAAGATATTTGAATTGCCAGCTCTTATGGTGAGTCAACCCTATCGCATTTCCACAGTGACAGGGTTTCTTTGAGAATGAATCCTTCTTTTATATATGAAGTGATATCCGAGTTTACTTTAAGTCAAACTATCCAGCTCCCCGTTTTCTTTCCTGAACTCAAAATTGAGGGGAAGGGATACTTCATACCTTGGATGTCCACAGATGACACTGGTACTATCTTGACAAAATGTAATCTTTCAGATCTTTGGATCAATTGTTCATTTCTTGTGAAGATAAAAAGAAAGGTAACCCATGTCAAAACATACTATTTTGGAAATGGTTGTCTAAGGCTACTACATTTTGTTATGCTCATCACAACAAAATTATTCCAGGTAGGGTCAAGTCCCACTCAACCTGGACCTTGACTTCATCTATTGTTTTTTGGAAAGAGCTGGATTCTAGAAGTATTCTAGATGCTGCAACTTGGGTCTTTTGTACATACTTTTACAAAGCATTATAAACTTGATTCCTTCTCTAGGTCTTAATCCAGACTTGCAAGCCCATCCTCCAGGGGCTCCTGGACTGTTCTCCTTCCACCTCCCAAATGTTGTAAGCTGGGATAATCTACCAATAAAGCTAAGGCTACTGCAGCAGTGATCATTCAAAAATTTTCTATTATAGTAAGTTTACTTATAAAACTGTACTTTACTATAATGGTAGATGTTTGTATAGATCACTGTTGCAGTATTAGCACCCTCCCACTTTCTCCCTTTTACTTTCTTTTGTGCTTTTTTCAGGCCAGATGAAGTTCCCTACTTTTCCTTTGACCTCCTGACATGACTGTCTCTACTTATTTGACTAAACTGTTTCAAGCTTTAGACCTCAGTCTCCCCATTGGGCAAGAAAGCTTTGATTTTTGGTGCACCGGCATGTAATCTCATACCATGGGCAGATGTACGTGGTGTGCAAGGAAGGAGCCCAAAGCTTGGCTGACTGGCTGCACATCCAGTACTTAGCAGGGAATATCCCATCTTCCTAAGTTTCAATCAATTCCTTAGACATCAAATGGCATATCAGCAATCGGAACCTGTTGAACTTCTTACTCAGTGAACGTTTAAGATGTTACCTACAAAACATTGATAGTAAAATATAAAAACCTGAAAGACAGAAAGGTGGCATCAGAGAGCAGATATGTTAGCATTGGGTAATGAACACTTTAGCAGTCCCACTCAGTGAGCTGTTTGTTGGTACAGTGGTTTCTGTCATAGGGTATGGATGTTGTTGGTGTTTTTTTGGAATGCTCTTACTGTTTTTTTATTGAAGTTATTGTTACATTTTGGACCTGTGTACCTATTTGATATTATGATTATAGCCACTGCAGTTTGAATTTTGCATACATTCATACTTTGAGTACTTTGAATTTTTCATACCATACTTTGGCACTTTAACATTACTGGACTTTGTTGGACTGTAACTTTTATCTAGTGCAGCAGGCACTGCTGCTTGAGGGCTAGAGTAGGCTGGAGGTGTAGATGGACTCTGTGCTGCTCTTCTCAATGTTCTAGAGGCGACGTCTTAAACATTTGCTGAGTAGGACATTAGACTGGTTTTGATTGATGATATGCTGTTTGATGGAAGTCGGTTGAAAGTTAGGAGGCAATATGTCCCATATAGTTAATATGCCCCATATAGTTAAGTCTACTGCAGCAGTGATTTATTCAGACATCTACTGTTATGGTAAGTTAATTTACTCAATTGTACCTTTCAAACATCTAGAATATAAAAGCAAGATACAGAAATCTGGCTTAGTCTCTCTCTCTCTCTCTGTCATGTTAAAAAAAATCAGATTATGTTTTACAACATTTTACAAAGCCTTCAGAGATGGATACTTTTTCTGTGTCTGTACCTGAAATCTATGGACAGAAGGTTACATTTAAATGCTCCAAATAGAATTTGGTTTGGAGATTGCCCTCTACCCACTGACCCATAAATTGGTTTGGGAAGGGAGTAGCACCCTTATGGCATAGTTCAATTGTTTTATGCCCTTTCCTATCAGACTTTGTTTCCATGTATATCAGTAATCCACAAACATCCTTAAATGAGCTGTCACCAACTGAAGTTGTGAAATATCTGGCACATGCATATATTAATGCATTTAAATAAATGTCCGTGTTTATAATTAGGAATGGCTTTTTTGTCAGGTGTCCATTTGGTGTTTAAAACAAGGCTTCTCTGAAAGTATATGGGATCTTCTCAAATAGTGAAAGCAGTATAAATGATAGTTGCTATCTTGCTATTCAGTGTTCTGTGTTATTTTCATTTTTTTGACCTATAACTGACAAGCAACCATGATGCCAGCTCATCTTATAAACAGGCAATAGCTGTTGCATTTTTAAGTAGTTCAAAAATAAAGTCTGCTTTACTACAACCAGATGAATCAGAATATGTAATATGCATTTGCATAATGCCATCAGCTGTGCCCTGTTACATCCCTGTTGCCACCTTCCGTTTCTAGACCAGGTGACAGAAAACTGAGAAGCTTAATGACAGAGCATTTCTGTGATACCTTCAGTATAATGATGTTTCTGTGTTCCAGTGCAGTGATTTTATATACTAATGAAAAATTAATAATGGAAATATTTTGGCACAGTTTATAACAAGGTATGCTGTGTTATATTTTTATTTTTATTTGGAGGAGTCACACATCAAAGTAAACAGAACAGATTTCGCAGAACATGTGTATTTTATTATGTACTACTGAACTCTTGTGGCATTTTTTTAATAAAATATTTTAATCGCTTATCCTTTCAGTGTCATAGGGAGAGTATCTAATAATTTATATGGAACACTGTTAAATATAGCTACTGTTAACACTTACCCTTTAACACAACCAGTTGCCCAGATCATGAGGTAATTGGGATTTCTACATCCCTTTTATGCATTCCTAAAATGCTACATCATGAAAGTTCTACCCTATAGTACACTGATGTTCAACAAGCTTTTCCCTGAAAAAGAAAAAAGAAACCTACATGGGAATGAATGCTAGGATTCATAGTATGACCTTTTTCGTAAACAAAAATATATATAATATTCCATCTAAGAAATGGTACAGTACACTGCTGTATATTTTGGCTTTAGATCTTTTCACATGATGTTTTGAAGTTAGCACCACCAATTTCTTACAAGTTGCAGTTACCACACGCTTTCCGTGCTCAATAAACACTCCTCTGTAAAATGGGTAACATATGCAAAATGCTTGATTTCAGCTTCATAGTCTTTTTTTCAGTGATTTGTTTCCTAAAATAAAAGCAGCTGTATACTTCATCATTTTCTTCTGATTCTAAAGTCTTTAAAGAGTTCATACCATAGCGTTCCATATAATAACAAACAAAAGGTAAGAGTGCATGAAAAATGCCTAGAGTTATGTTTGCAGCATCAAAGAAAAGGTGTGTGGAAAATTTTTTGGTCACTTGCAAGGGAAATATTTTCTTATGCTACCACAAGAAAGCATGGAATATTGTTCAGCTTTACAAAAAAAATATCCCTTTAGAAAAAAAGGTAAATGTAATGTCTTTCGGCTTTTCCCGCTTAGGGGTCGCCACAGTGGAACTCTGGTCTGCTAATGATTGGCAGTGGATTTTTACGGTGCCGAGTTGCCAGCCCAATGTCCAACCTTCAAAGAAGGCACACGCATTCATGCATGCACCTACCTGCATGTCTTTATACGTTACTCGACCACAGGGAAGACATGCAGACTCCACACAAAAGGCACTCCAGCTGAGAATCGAATGGGAGAACCTCTTGCTGTGAGGAGACAAAGCTAACCTCTGCACCGCCGCGGCCATCATCCTTTAGAAGGTACTTACATATTATCGCAACCAGATTCCTAAACAGCTCACGGTGACTTCACGTTACGATGGTAAAGAGTGATCCGGTCACACAGTCTTTTTTTTTTTTGTCAAAGTGTAACTGTTATCCAACAAGGTTTTATTTGATGGCTGCCTGTAGTAGTGTACAGAACTGGGATTTCTTTTTTGTTTAGAAAATGACCCAAGTGGGATAGACAGTCAGCTGACTTCCCCATTTTGCTTGTATTTGTAGTGTTTATCAGGAATGTGCAAGCGGCCTTCAGATCTGTACTTAATTGGAAGAAGATAAAATCATGGTTTTGGTTATTTTCTCGAGCAAGGTACAGTCATTCCCCCCAGCCCCATCATGCTTTTGTGTTTTTTTTTCTCTTTTCTGAGTGCTGCTTCACTTATGTGACTGGTGATTAGGAAGTAACGTTGTCCCAACACTCCCTTTCATTCGCAGCAGCTAACTTGACTCTTAAGAGGTACAGAATGTAGTGTTGAAATAATGTCATGGCATCTTTCTCATTACCAGAACAACAGCATTACACTGAACAAGGAAAAAAAAATTATTTATTTATTTGACATTTGTTTACCATGAATGTGCAAGTAGGCAGTAACCTTTTGTCATCCAAGACCCATTAACAAAGCAAATTCCTAAAATATCTGGAGGACCTGCTTGTCAAACAGAATCGAAAAGTTGAAGACAACAAGTAAGGAAATAAAGCTTAAAATTCAGTAATTAAAAGCATCAACAGCATAAAAATATAAAAATGTATAGCAGACGTTCCTAGGCTTCAGTAGATAAACCTCAGTAGTCTTAGCATATAATAAAGAGTCGAGTCTTCTGGTGTTCCAAATGATTCTTCTTTATTGTGGAAGGCAGATGAGCGCTGTGTCTGATAACAAGCAAGTGTGATCTCAGTTGTTATATAGCCATACGTATCATTTATATTATAATTGTGTGATGTCAGTTTGTGACGTCAGTTGGGCAGGTTTATCTTTTACGTTAGTCATTATTCAGTAATCTAGACACGCCCACACCTTATTCAGTTTTGTAGTAATATTTTTTTAAATAATTTTCACAATTGTAATGTAAACTAGCAGATTACAAAACATTTTCATAAAACATTTTAATACAGTCCATGACATAGAGAACAAAAATGAGTTTGCATCGTCAAAAACATGTTTGATTAGTTACTGGTAGGTGTCAATCTCGCCCCATTTTTAACCCCATTCCCGGTCATGTTATATTTATTTTTATTTTTACTTTAACAGTTATTTTAAACCCTTATGACTGTGTCTACCTGAGGAGATATGACAAAAATGGATCTAGGATGGCAAGAACGACATTTTTTTCTGGGTTCAACCCAGACCACGACCCCTAGACCTCAGGCTAACTCATCTTACTACCGCCCTTAGTTCACTACTACACTAATCAATGTTGTTCCTGTTCTCTTTTTTTCTTTTAATTTTTCCCCTTATTTCTATCCAGAGTCATTTTTCTAAGTCATCTTTTAGATTGATATGCACACTTCCTGGTAGTTCTTTATTGGTTTATATTGTTCACAACATTGCACAGACCAGACTGATCACCGCTGGCTCAGACCCTGCCATACAAGTATGGGCACATGGACATTGCAAGTTTGCGTTAGCCCAACCCTATTTTCTAACACGGAGATCGCTTGCAATCCGAATTCCAGCCCTCTTGGTATTTATTTCATCTGGCGGTACTTTCACTAGGCTCACTTCATATATATATATATATATATATATATATATATATATATATATATATGTATTTTTATCATTGTTTGTTTTTGCACTAGGGGGATCTAGATGGTTATGCAAAGGAATGGCCACAAGTTGTCTATGACTAAGTAAGGATGACATGTGCATATGCTTAGTGTAATAGAAAAGCACACAGTGCACTTGTGGGACTTCACGTCATTTGTTACTGCTTACTTATTTTTGACACTTATAATACCGGTAGATTTACTCTTGTTAAAGGGACGTTTTCTTGGGACATGGAGGGATTGATTTTTTTGACACAGAGGGATCGCAATGATCTGCTTCTTTACACTAGGCCACCCGTTCTCCTTGCTATTAAGCAACCGCACCTATTTTCATTGGTGGTTTTTATTAGATTCAGACTTTTATTAGATTTTATTTTTATTATTAAATTGGAATCTAGGTTTTAAATGCCTAGATTACCCCTCCTGATCCTTCCCATTAAGGACTCCAACCATTGCTCACTACTGTCCCTACCCCATTCCGGAAGCCCGCACTTTCACTAGCACTGCCCCCTGCAGTCAATCAAACTCCTTACACACACACACACACACACACACACACACACACACACACACACACACACACACACACACACACACACACCCCGATGAATCGGGTTCACCCTTAACATTCTAATCAAACATGTTTTGATGATGCAAACTTACTTCTGTTCTCTATGTCATGGACTGTATTAAAATGTTTTATGAACATGTTTTGTAATCTGTTAGTTTACACTACAATTGTGAAAATTATTTAAAAAAATATTGCTACAAAGCTGAATAAGGTGTAAGCGTGTCTAGATTACTGAATAACGATTGACGTAAAAGATAAACCTGCCCACTTTACATCACAAAGTGACATCACACAATTATAATATGAATGATACTTATGGCTATATAACAACTGAGATCACACTTGCTTGTTATCAGACACAGCGCTCATCTACCTTGCACAATAAAAAGAATCATTTGGAACACAAGAAGACTCGACTCTTTATTTTATGCTAAGACTACTGAGATTTATCTACTGGATCCTAGGAACGTCTGCTAAACATTTTTAATTTTTATGGTGTTGGTGCTTTTAATTATTGAATTTTAAGCTTTATTTTCCTTACTTGTTGTCATCAACTTTTCAATTCTGTTTGACAAGCTGGGCCTCCAGATATTTTAGGAATTTGCTTTGTTAATTATACCGAGGGAATTCCACTCAGAGTTACTAAAACACTGCAACCTTCACATCCTGGGGGTTGCCTTTCTTTACCATTTCTTCATCCAAGACTCATGGAAAAAAGCTGCACAATGACATCAGTTTTACAGATTCTGTTATTCCGTTTTTTTTTTTATTTAACTTTTACTGTTATCCAGCAAGGTTTTAGTTCATGCCTACCTTGACTTCCTCACAGAAGCGGGAATTTTTTTTCTGCTTACAAAGTGAGCCAAGTGAGTTGTTTAAGAATCTGGTTGCAATAATACACAAGTACTGAAAAAATATTAACAGATTCACAAGAAACATTTCTTAGCACATGCACTGAAAATTAATAATATGCTGAGGTACCTTGTGTGTTCCAAAGGAAATATTTTTTCACAACCTCCACAAAAAGTATGCTCAATATTTTGACAACACATAGATATTTTATAAAGGAATGCTACAGTGTGTTTTTCTGGCATGTGGTATAAAAATCTGCTTCCCTGAATAAAGACTTTGGGAGGTTATGTATTAAAAACAGTGAATGTACCTTACTCACTAACTTGCTGAATGTATTTTGCATACATTTCTGAATAAGATGACCTGTGCACCTGCTCAGAACTCTACAGCACTATTATGGAGATTTGTTGAGTTTATTTTGACATGTATATCCAGAACAAAATGTCCATCCTGCTGTGACAACTAGCCACTTGTGTTTTCTCGTTTGTAGTTCTGTATGTTTCCTGTTATGTTGAAAATGCTGCATATGTAAACCAGTTCTCATATACCTTCAGCTAACATGTTGCCACAACAAACATTGTAAAGGGAGTACTCCATTTAAATAGAATCATCAGCCTAGAGCCTGGAGCCTGGATTAACAATGGCAACACTGCTGATAATATTAACAACAGGACTATCTTTAGATTGTTAGTATGTATCTGCAGCTGATATTTGGATATAGGACACTGTACCCAAACCAGCTTTTTACAGTCCATAGTTATTTATTGACAAGGATAGTACTTAAAGGTTCCTAATATGGATAGCATTTTTTAGATAAAATGTTTTTCACAGGGCTGTGTCCTACAACCTCATAAATTGTGTAATAAGTTCTAAGACTACTGCAGCTCATAGAAAGAAAATGCGTAGTGCATTTCTTGTTTTTGTGGTTTCAGATTTTTTTTCTGCTGAAAATTACAGTTTCAGACACAAAAAGCAAACCATTCAGGTTTTGGAAAATTTAGCCATGTACATGTCAGTGACAAGTCAAGTTGTAAATGGTTCTTGGCATATGGCTTGTCCAGCATTAATGCAGAATGTACTCATTTTGGAATAACTTGCCTGCTTTGAGTTCAAGCTTTCAGCCCAGACTATAGCTTCCTTTGTGTTTAGTTTAACAGAAATTTCTTCAGGATGCCTGCTTTTAGTGTAAGCATTCAGCCATTTTTTTGATAGATAATCAGGCAACAACATTTTGCTTGTACCTAATTTTGTTTAGCTTTCTACAGTCTATCTGCCTGATAGCCTTTTATTTTTGTAATGGAGTTTTATCCTCCTTGACATCTAGCCATCTTCTTAAGCTGTCAGGCTTCTTTCTGTGCTGGGCCATTGAAAGAAGGAATCAAGTGATCTGGATACATATCTGCCAGGACTGTATTGTATGTCACACAATCTGTCCTCTGTGTTTCTACTTTCTGCTGCAACATGCAGTAAGTACAGGCCACTGTCTTGATACACAGGGATAGAGCCAATGATATCGACTTGGGTTCTAGTAGTTGGCTTAGGGTTGGTGGGATCTTGTTGGTGATGGAAGCTGGGGACTGACACTGGCTCATGCATTTTGGGGGGGAAGGTTGTAAAATGACTCGCATGCTAGGAGTGACTCTTGACAGAGGACAGGGGAACAAGCAATGATTTCAGTCACAGGACATGGGAACAAATCCACATAATTAAGTGATCACAAGACAGTAGGGTGTAATCCACCCCCCAACTTACATTCTTAGATACCAAACTGTAGATCTGTTTATCTCATTCTAAGAATTTTGCTGCTGTAAATACTACAGTTTGTGTGTGTGTGTGTGTGTGTGTGTGTGTGTGTGTGTGTGTGTGTGTGTGTGTGTGTGTGTGTGTGTGTGTGTGTGTGTGTGTGTGTGTGTGTGTGTGTGTGTGTGTGTGTGTGTGTGTGTGTGTGTGTGTGTGTGTGTGTGTGTGTGTGTGTGTGTGTGTGTGTGTGTGTGTGACGCGCGCGCTCATGTATGTATGTGATAATAGATGAAACTCAATTATTAGTCTCCATAATTTTTATAAAACTCCATTCACAAGTACAAGGCATTATTTCTTAAGTAAAATAGAATTGCATTATATTGCATTACATCTGTATAATGGCAGATTGAGACCTTCTAGCTAGTCTGGCCTTTAAGTGCATTTAACAGTCTGCTTCCTCAGGGCTTCTGGGTAGAAGTCAGGAACCTCACAGTCCATTTTAAGTCAACAGTTGGCCTTTTCCAATGGAACCTAGTGGGGTGGCTTGACCTTCCCCTCTTGCTACTGTTTTCATTGATAAACTCCTTATTCACTTAGAGATCAGTCAGCAACCTACTGCGGGCTTTCTTTAGCTTCTGACTTCTTACTCCCCACCTCAGCTTATGGATCTGAAAAGGGCTAATCTCATGTATTAATTAAGTGGCTAAGGCATTAAACAATGAAATAAATATTCCAAAATGCAACAGGAAAAAATCTGACAGATAAAAGAAAGTGCAGTGTGATTTAAGAATTAATATAAATAAAATAGATTACAGCAATTAAAGACCAGGTTTGCTATGCAGAGATGAATAGCTTCCCTAACAGATTTTGTACTCTAGGGTGCCTTTAAAAGGAGCCCTTGGCACTACATCCTCATATCAGGGAATGCAGTCAATTCTCCCCTACCTGACTTGGGTAGAAAAAGTATTTTATACTGCAAGTTTTTAAGCTGGCTGTCAAAATAACTAACAGACTCTCTCCTGATGTTTTCAAAGGGGCCAGTGGGGAATAGGCAGTAGGAACTCCTTTAAATAAACAGGACTGAGAAGGTAAGTAATATTATCTCAAAAATAAATCTGTCTGCAAACACCAACCATAGCAGGTTGTACATAACAGGAATTATTTGGCTGGAGTTAGAAGCGGTAGACAAATGCCTGGTTGCAGAATTCTGCACCTGTTACATATGTTCTAAGTCACTCCCTGTAAGCACTAAGTAGAAAACAGTACATTATCCAATATGAGAGGATATGAGCTATGTGGTCCACCATTGCTAGGTCTGATGTTGGTTTCTAATATTTTATGTGGGCAATATTCTTGAGGCTAAAATAAAATGTCTTGATTACAGGTGACACCTTGTACTTTAAGTACCATATTCAATCATAGCCTAACCATAGGCTTTGCTCCTGCAGAATGGAGAACAGCAACCATTATTCCCCTCCACAAAGGTGGCCTAGTAGCAGACCCAGGGAATTATAGACCCATAGGTCTGACGCGCTTCATCTGTAAGGCCATGGAAAATCACCATGGACCTCATTAATAAAGACATAGGCAACCTCCAAACCTTGGATCTATCCCAATTCAGATTCGTCAAGGGCAGATCCTGCCTGTTAAACCTAGTGGATTTCTTTGAAAATGTGACCAGTGCCATTGATGAGGGCAAATCTGTGCACACAGCATACATCAACTTGGTAAAGGCTTTCAACACAATCCCACACTCAGGCATTACTGATACACTTAGCAAACTGAATGTAAACCCCTTTGTTGTATGATAGGTTGCCAGCTGGCTCACAAACTGGACACACACTATCAAAGTGGGTGACTCCACATCAACCAGCAGACCTGTCACCAGTGGTGTGCCACAAGGTCAGTGCTGGGCCCTCTACTGTTTGTTTTATATACTTCTCAGAAATTCAGGCCAAAACGAAGGGGTTGTGGCTGACCACGTTTGCAGACAACTGCAAACTAGGTGCAATTACTGAATCCCCAAATGATGTTAGTGTACTTCAGAAGGGTCTTATGCAGACCAATGACTGGTGTCTTAGTCACAGTTTCAAACTGAATGCAGAGAAATGCATCATCCTTTCATTTGGCAAAACAAATGTCCCTTCACACTATCAGATCAACAACAATACCATAAGTACGTATGAAGTGGTAATGGATCTGGGATTACAAGTTAACTGCGACTTTAACTTTGACCACCATGTGCCCACTGTAGTAAGGAAGGCTTTCTGTATAGCACACTTGATTAGTAAAGACATCGCCTCTAGAGCAAAGGAGATTATAACCCCTCTATACTCGTCACTAATCGGGTCCATAATTGAGCATAATGCCCCTTTTGGCATGCACAGTACAAAGCACCTTTAGTAATTGTAGAGATCTTAGAGGTTTCTAACAAACAAGATCAAGGGACTCCAGCAAGTGCCTTGTACAGACCGACTAAAGTCTCTCTCACTATACTTTGTATCATATAGATTTCTTAGGAAAGAATTATGCCTGGCTTACAGGGCAATCTCAGGCCCAAACCTAATGAATTTCCTGCACATCTGTAAATCAAGCGGGACTAGAGCTACCCATTCCAGGGACCTAGATATGGCCTGAGACTTAAATAGGACATGCTGGAGGGATAGATTTATCTCCCAGCAACTGCTGCATCTTTGGAATAGGTTATCAATTCATGTGAAACAGAGCACCTCTATGACACTATTCAAAAGGAACTTGGTTGAGTGGATGGGGCACTGTAAATTCTTACTGGGGATAATGCCCACAACCCTTCTGGACATAGGCAGTCATTACTAAATACAGTCCTGGGTATTGACAAGAGTATCTATGGTATTACATTGGGATGAAACACCTAGCCTTGAAATAACCTCCAGGTTGATAGCCTAGTAAACACCTATGATCCCATGATCCGTAAGTGTGACAATAAAGAACTGTGCTGTGGTATTCCACACATAGAACAAATCCCATTCTGTTTTTCCCATAAAAATTAAAAGGAAAAGGAATCTGTGATGGACAGTTAGTGGTTTGCATTAGTATTGTCTGTCATTGATGGATAATAGTCAAGTAACTTTCCAATATAGTAAGATAAGACACTTTTTCCTGAGGAAAGGAGACAGTGGTGGCCATGCAAGAACAAACATCAGAACAAGAACATGAGGGAAGAGAGCAGGGAGAAACATTCAGCCATATGGGAATGGCAGAGGGTGAAGGTGACAGAACAGTTTAAGGGCTTCTAGGAAGAGTGCAGAACAGGTGTAAAAAGAATGAGACAACCAGCACAGGTATTAAAGAGCACTGAGGGGTAGAACCCGAGGGGGAAATGGTTGCATATGGGTGAGGAAGCAAAGGAGGTGAGAGGCAACATGGAGAGAGAGAAGAGGGTTTTGAGAACTGGAGAATCAGTCCCTAAAGATATTAAGATTCTTGGCAAGGAAACAGGGAGAGTGGATTGCAAAGAATTATTTTTGTGCTCAGACTTAACAAGACATATAGGTGCCAATGACTTGTCATGGAGACGGTTGCAATAGTAGCAAGCAAGGATAGATAAGTGTCAGAGAGATGGCTGGATATGAAACTGGAAGTAGCTTTCTAGGAAGTATTACCTATGCCAACAGCCAGCACATTGAGGAAGAAGATGATTAGGAGTACAATGGATGGCAGTAGACAAAGGAAAAGGGCTTGAGACTGATAGGAGAATCAAGACCTGGCAAAAAGGCCACCAAAGATGTGAGGGGGAGTGGTGTCACAAATGCAAAAGTCGGGGTAGGTACTAAAGCAGCTGAAAGAAAGAAAAAAGTGGCAGAGAATAAGGAATACTCAGATAATGGCTGGGCAGTATTACTGTGCAATGCAACGAGTCAAGGTAAAAAGTTGGGGAGCTGCAGGCAGTAATGCACAAGAGAGAGTGGGCATAGCTAGCATCACAGAAACAAGAGGAGTGGGACATGGAGGTGTCTGGCTGTAGCAGATGAGGAAGAGCGGAAGTAGAAAAAGGATTTGTATAAGGCAGATTATCAGATGTGAGATCAGAGAAAAGGAGGAACTCCATCTCATGAAGGGGCAAAGAAGTAAGAAGGATCATTAGCTGGAATAAGCACCCTGGTGGTTAAGGAAGACAAAAAATGCTGGTAGAGGGCTCAATTGTGTTACCTGCTAGACTTGCCTGAAGAGGAGGATGACATACTGAATGAGATAATAAAGCAGTGGGGTAGGAGGAAGAGTTATAGTCATGGGAGATGTGAATATTCTAGTAGTAGACTGGAAGGTTCTGAGCACTTTGGTAGAGAGGAGGCAGGAGTTGTCTGAGGTCTTGAACTGTGAAGAGTTTGGCCATCTGGCACAGGTCTGTACTAGAAAGGACAGAATTAAGGATGCAGTCCTTACCAGGGATAAAGAGGAAGAAGTATGAGGAACATTCAAGTGAAGGCAATAATATCTTACACTGATCATGTCACTGTGTGGTTTAGAATTGGGGGGTGAAAACACAAAGATTATGGTGTAGGATTTTAGGGATGTGGATTATAATGAACCTGAGCAGACCTCTCAACTGTCAAGAATTTTTCATGATGTCCAGATTTTTACTTCATATTTTTGGTCTTTTCCTCAAAAAATGTGGTTTTCTTGCAAATCATTTGAAGATCAAAATCACCAAATAATGGAAGACATTTGAAATTCACACTTAACAGCCTTTAGAAAAAGCATGCCAATGTAAAATCTGTTACTCTAGCAAATTTCTAAGTTAATAAGAACAGTAAATTTGTCCCTAATTTTGGGCTTTTGTCCCCATATTTTTTTAGTTTTGACCAGAAATTTTTGTGCCAAGAGGTTGAGAGGTATGAACCTGAGAGATAGTCAGATATGGCTTAGGGGTCTGGGGACAAACTTAGGGAATATAGCTATGGGTTCATGGGTGTATTTTATTTTGCTGGTAAGCAATCCTGCTTTTATAGAAGCATGTATCCCTTAAGGGCCCCTGGAATGTATAGCTCTCAAAAACATTTATGAAGCTCCTCCCCTTTTTCTCAGCCATTTGCACATTCTATTAGAAAGCCATCAGAGAGACAATAGGAGACTCAGGGGTTGTAATATCCACAGAGAGCAGTTAGCAATCAGGAATTCAGTACTCAGGGGGTTTGAGGAAGAGGCAAAAATGCAAAATGAGGAGAAAGACATTATAGCTATGCAGGAAGGTGAGGCTAGTAATTAGGACAAAAAAACAGGGCATATGGGACATTTAAATGGAGGAATGGAGCAGTGCAAGAGTCACACTACAAGGAATGCAAGCTGAAGGAAGGTGAAGGGAGCAAAGGCACAAGTTGAAAGGGAATTGTTAGGGGCTGACAAGAGGTGAAGCAAAGGGCACTTTAGATACATAGTAGCAATAATGAGAGGGACAAACCTGACCATACTGAGCAAAGATGGAAGGAAGTCCAAGATGACAGAGGGAAGTAGAAGTATTGAATGAATTCTTCACATCAGTCTTTACAAAGAAAAATAAGAAAAGGTGGTCTTGAGAGGCAAAAACCACGGATAAAACCAAAAATGCCTCACAAGTGGCAAGAACCCATCTCACAAGTTGTAAGTTAATACACTGGAATCCACACAATGAACAAACACTGTCTTTGGAGCAGAGTAAAATACTTTAATCCTCAAAAACAATCCAACACAGTCAAGCGCTTTTGTCGTAAAGACTTTTTCAAAACTGTGCTCACCATAAAACCAATACATTAAATAATAATCAACCATTGATCGAATAACAACCTTAAAGCGGTAGTCCCACAACTACCAAAAATACACTTCTGCCTAAATTCATAAACCCATCCTACATAAAACAATATATAAAATGTTTAAAACCTTAAGTATCCAGAGGTATAAAAAAACAATGTTTCACAACATAAATCAAATGGGAAGAAAAAAAGTATATATAAAAAGTGCTTGACAAGGATAACTATAATATGGTTGCCCTATGTTTCAACTCAGGTTTAATACTGATGTGGTTGTTAATGCCTGGGAACCCAGTTGCATTCAACCGGATCTGCCAGTACATTTCAGCCCAGTCCAACTTGTTAGTCCAGTCCCCCCCTCTCAAATCAAAACTGACCACCTCCAAAATCCCAAAGTGAAAAAAGTGGTCAAGATGTTTGTTAATGTGCCTATATAATATGTTATTATTGTCTTTCTTCTTAATCCCATACAAGTGCTCGTAAATCCATCTACGAAACTTCCTTTCCGTTTTGCCAATGTAAAAATAAAAACATACCTGGCAAATGGCAATATAAACAACATCATTACTATTACAGGATCCTGAGGTTAACCTAACTATAAAATCACCAGAACCCAATGTAACCGTGGGGGTGGAAATAATATACTTACAATATTCACAAGTCCCACACTTTTTATTACCCTTGGAAGTCATAATCTTCCCTTCTATCGGATGTTCTAATAATCTTTTCAAGTTACTATTGATCCTGTAGGAAAAAGTTGGAACATCTCCCAACACCGCCTTAAAATTCAGAATTAGTTTTAAATATTACCCAATTTTTCAAAATGGTATCTCTAACCTTGTTGGAAGTTTCTCCATATGTCAATACCATAGAGTAGGAGAAATCATTAATGGGTAAGCGGGTATGTTCAGTTTCCCTATCCAACCTAGTCCCCAATAACAGCTTATACCGAGTGTCTCATTCACTGATAACCTGGTTCCTGATGTTGCTCATAAATTCCAATGGATACCCCCTAGCTGTAAACATACTAACAAGCTTGTCCATTTCTCCCTTCACTATGTCAGGATCGGAACACAATCCTACTTATGCGCACCATCTGTCCTTTCACTATATTTCTTTTAACAAAGTGAGGGTGACAACTCCGAAATTCAAGGTAGTCATTTGAAAAAGTAGGCTTTCGGTAAACACTAGATTGAAAACCCAACTTGTTGGTTCCTTCCAAATAAAAACATCTAAATAGTTGATCCCAAAATCACCACTACTACCAGTGAATTTGAAATATTCACAAAGGTTGTTAAGAAAAATTAAAAAAACATTGTATTGTTCCCTCACTTTCCAAAGAATGAAAAGGTCGTCCAGAAACCTCAAATACACGACCCACAAATCAGTGAATAGGCTTCTAAAATTAATTCACGTTCCTAACGATACATAACAATGTTCATAAACAAAGGTGCACAGCTGTTTCCCATTCCTATACCATTTATTTGACGGAAGAACTCACCTCCAAAACTAAAAAAATTATTCTTTAAAACAATTTCCATAAGAACCATAATGAAATTAACCATACAGTTTCCCATTTCAGTCCTCTCAACTAAAATTTCATGGAAATATTCCAACCTTAACTCATGAGGTATAGATGAAAATAAATCCACAACATCTACTGTGGAAAAATTTACCTCCTCACTAAAATACTCGTCCTTAATCCTACTCAGGAAATCCCAAGAATCGATTAAAATATGATCAATCTGAGCTAGGGATTTCCACACCACTCAGTCGATAAAGACCCCCAATGAATAAGTAATACTATTCTGACAAGATATAATGAGTCGATAAGTGGGGGTCATGGATATCTTTATGAGTCTTCGGAATACCGAAGACAACAGGAATATCTGGATGTTCATTGATCAAAAATTGGTGGGTCTCCTCATTAATAACTCTCTGGAAAAGAGAGTCATCAATTACCATTCTAATTTTTCTATAAGCAATATTAATTTCATTTTGCGAAACACACTGGTATTTGTTACCCTCTTGCAACATACTAAAAATGTTATTGTTATAGTCCACAGTGTTGATAATAGTCATCCCCCCACCCTTGTCCGGTTTCATAAATCTCAGAGTGGTCATGCTTCTAAGGCCTTCTAATAGTCTCCTCACTTCTCTATTCATATTAAATTTATTATATTTGTGTTGTTTTAACATATGATGTATCTCCTGGGAACATATTCTATCAAATGTCCCAATAAGAGGGTGAAGGGGTGGATTGTAACAACTCTTCTTCTTCAGTTTGTTTGTACCTCCATTTAAGGGATTATCCCTAAATAAGTACCCTAAATTCATCTTCCTAGCGAATATTTTAAATTCAGTTAAAGTAGTACATAGCTCTTCCTTTCTGGACAGCACAAACTTAACACCCTTCATTAAAAGGGAGAAGAAGTCCTTGTTGATATTGATACCTGCATAGTTAAAAATGTTAAAACCTTGATATGTATGGAGAAGTCCACCAAAAGAAATTTTAATCTCATTAACACTGGTTTCTCTCACAAGATCATCAGTACTATTCCCTAATGGTAACTGTTCTTCCTCCACTGTCTCCTTCCTGTATGTGTTTACCCTCCCCCCACCCTGAGCCCCTAAAAAAACATTACTGTCCGTCCTAGGGTTACTCTTGTTTTGGAGTCTCTCAGATCTCCTGAGGGGTGAGTACCTATGGACATAAGCAGCAGTGTCCCTACCACTAGCCCTAGGTATGGTAGGTAGGTATCTTTACAAAGGAAAGCAATAGGACATTGCTGTGGTGGGATTGAGAGAGAGAGAGAGAGAGGTAGAGCAAAGTGGGGAGAGAAGTGGACAAATATCAGAACAAAAAAGGAAAAGGCTAAGAAATAAGTGACTTCCTAAGGAAAGATGGAGCACAGGGACTGGGTAGTCTGCCTCTCAGAGTCAAAAAGAGTCTGGCCAATGTATTGTTAGATCACCTATCAAAAGTTTTCAGCAGATCACTTTTATAAAAGTACCTTAGAACCAGAAGGTGGCAACTGTTTTCAGCTGCACAAGGAGTGGATCTTGAAAAATCCAGGGGATCTACAAGACTATTGACCTAACAGCAATGGCAAGGAAAGCCATTGAGAGAAATCTGGTGGAAATCAACAGGCTGCAGACCAACAACTAACACTGGCTCATGGCCAGACAAATATGAGCCAGTTTTTTGATGGGTTACAGAAAAACTGACAGGGAAGTGCCAGTAGGTGTGAGTTACCTGGATGTCACCAAGGTTTGTGACTTAGTCCTAAAGAGACAGATGTCAGGAAAAGGGAAACTGGAAGGTGGGAACAAGACTAAGGAACTGGATTACTGAATGAAAAGTAGGATACAAAGGTTTGTAGTGAGAGGTACAGCATCAGGAATAAGGAAACTGACTAGTAGATTATCACAGTACTAAGTCCTAGCTTCACTGCCATTCAATGTGTTTGTTTCAGGTCTGTTTGAGAAAACATATAACAGGACAACTTCTCTGCTGATGACAGACAGGTAAAGTGATAGAGGATGGAGCAGAAATTTAAGGAAGGATGTGAAACAATTGCTAAAATAATCAAAAACTTGGCAGTTGAAGTCCACTGCAGACAGGTGCAAAGTCCTGAACTACTTTACCTGGGCCACAGCAATCCAGCTGTAAAGTATCACCTGGGGGATTATAGCTGATGGTAGAAGAGCAAATAAAAGATCTGGAGAAGAGCAGAGTGAAAAGGTAGTGGCAAAATCCAGCAGAATTCTGGGAAGTATGTTAAGGGGGGAAAGACTCCATATTATAGAGAGAATTCCTCTTGTTATCCAGAATCTAGTCAAGCACAACCTGAGTACAGTGTACAGTTCTGAGGGTAATATGAGGACATGCTGCAGAAAAAGTGTAGAAGAAAGCCATCCAAATGTACATTGCAGGGGGAGAAGAAAGGATATGACTAGAGGAGCTAAAGTTTTATTCACTAGAACCAAGTAGAGATAGGTAAACATAATATGTGAAAGAAGTGATAAAACTGTACTGTACTGTAATTAGCTGGAAACACTGGAATGATGCTGAGAATGAAAGTCTTTATCTGTTAATTATCCAAACTCATGTTGAACAGGTGCCAGTCTCTCCATTATGGACTAAGTCTTGTGTACTTTGTACTTTTCAGAATGAATTCTCCAAACATTGTAGTTCATTTAATAAGGCTTTATTAGATGTTCACAATATCCATATACTGTCTTCATTAACAGTGCTGATAACCAATATCCAAAGTTACTGCATGTCATATTCTGATTGTCCTGAACAACATAAACTAAAATAATACTAGTCTTTATTTGACCTGTCTTCTGTAGTCAGGCTCGAGTGCCTGTATTGTAGCTTAGTCTTCTTTGTAGTAACAGTTTGAATGAACTAACTTTAACTGTACTGCTATCCTGAACACAATGTATTATATTGCTTCAGTCCAGTAATTTTCCTCAGTAAACAGCATTCACTCCCCCAACCTTGGTCTTGAGCTTTGTCTCGTATGTGCTTTATTTAACATTCCATTAAGGAACATTCTGTAGCTGACAAGATTGTATATTTCCCTTGAGAAAAGAACATTCTGCATTTTCCACACACTTTATGCTTATCTTTCCTTTCTAATAAACTGTCTCTCATGCTTGACCAGCAAGGTTATTCTTTCTTTCTGCTTAACTATCTTTTATGCATAAATGAAACACAATTTCTAGCCTATTTTACCCTTTAGCCTGTCTAATGTCTGGTAACTACTATAAAATGGAAGTCCCTAATCTAATAATATGGATATACAAGACTATAGTAGGGATATGTGAAGGGTTTGTCCTAACCAGGAACTACAGAGGGCGAGGAGGAGGTGCAGGCAGAATACTGTAGGGATTAACTTCTCCTTGGATCTGCAAATGTACTTCTCCACTGACAAAGTTGTGGACAGAGAACAGATTTCCAGAATGGGTAGTAGTATGGGGCTCTGTGGAAGAATTCTAGAAGGTATGAGATCATTTAAGAAGAGATAAATAGAAAGATAATGGTTGTGGGGAGGTAGAATGTCGATTTCAATTAAAAGGTCGTGGGGAGGTAGAATGTCGATTTCAATTAAAAGGTTGTGGGGAGGTAGAATGTCGATTTCAATTAAAGGGTTGTGGGGAGGTAGAATGTCGATTTCAATTAAAAGGAAGATTAGATAGATGTATTGTCTTCTTATATCAAACGAGTGTAACAAGATGTATTTCAAGTGTTGCTGTCATAGTTTTCTGCCATGTGGCTTGTGTGCAATCACATTCTACATGGAACTGATGACCGTGAGCTCACAGTTGTTTTCTATATAGCCCTCACAGATGAATTTGAACTCCTCTGTCATTCCTTTCTATTACAGTTACTTTCTTGAATAGACTTTGATCAAGGAAGTTGTGCATGCTTCTCAGAGAATCTAACTAGATTAGATGCTCCTTGTTGGTTAATATTGGTAACCACTACTTTTATCTATGTTGGTTCTCAAGTAACCAGTGCTGTCTCAGTGGCCATCTTGTACTCTGTCTTTACATCAAAATAATCTTCCTTATCTTTGCTTTAGAATACTGACTTTACATCAAAACAATCTTTCTTATCTTTGCTTTTGGATGCTTTTGAATACTATAATATGTTCTAATGATAAATGGCTTTATCAGGAAATCCTGTTTAGCTGCCTTAGTAAAAGAAGTGCTACAACTTAACTTAGTAAAACTTGCGGAATGGTTTACCTTCATATATCTAATAATCAGCCTGGTCAGCAACAAAAACAATACTATTGGTACCCCTAATGAGGCTGATCAGTGGGGTATCTGTCTAGACACCTCTGTTTCCAAAATCACATTCTGTCTCTCAAGGGTAGAATCATTGCTCCACTTGCCCTTGTCAAGAAAATCTCTAGCCTATTAACCACCACTAAGTAAGGTCACTGGCAATTGTATTCTTTGTTAAAGTGAATACACTCTCCCCTTATTTATTATCTCATCATACAAAACCTACTTCTCCCCCTCACCTAGTAAAACATGGTGTGCTAGCTCATTCTCCTTACTAAATGCTTTGTGCATCACTGAAGAACTCTGCAGAGAACAGTTTGACTCCCAGTCAGAGAAAAAGCTAGCTTAGCCATCAGTCTGTTATCCTTCAGACTTGTACATCTCACTCACTGCCTTCCTCTTGTAACATATTTGATAAGTAAATCCTCTTACCATAACCTAAGAGTAACTGCCAGTAGACTTAAACTTGAGTGCTCTCAGTCTAACCTAAAACTGGGTGACTGGCCATATTTTCCTCTTGAAAAGCACAGTGAAGCAGTAAAAAAAAATAAAAATAAAAAAAAAATAAAAAACAGAAAATAACCAAAACCAAAGCTATTCTACTGACTTAAGAGTTTAGCGCTTTCCTTCATTTTTTATTACTTAAGAACTTATTCAGAAAATGTATATACATGAATGCATCCAACTTTTAAAAGTAAAACAAAAATTCACGTGACTTGAAACCATCACTAGTACTAAAAAACTAGTGGGTGTTGTCCCATCAATCAAAACTTTAAAGTGCTATGATGTAAAACTACTCTTAATGACACAAACATAAAACTACTAATAAAATAATTATATATTCTGCATTAGTAAGAAACAAACTTGATGTTAATAGATTCATTAACACATGGGATGCAATCTGCTTGGAGTCTTATCTGCCATATAGACTCACTGCATTTGAGTAAAGTCTTATAATCCCCAGTGTACCCATCCATTCTAACACAATCCAAAACTGAAAATGTACTTTTTAAAGTCATTGCAAACTATTGCATGCTTAATTAATGCATTGTTTGAATCCTCTCTCTTTATAGCTAGCAAGTGTTCATAAAACTTTCTATTTAAACACTTGATTGTTTTTCCCATGTAAAAACAGTTGCAAGAAACACAGTAGGCAACGTATACCACATATTTCAAGATGCAACTGTAACAACCCTTTGTCCAAACTAACTTGTCACAATGCTTAAACTGAACAAAGGACGAGTTGCTAATGTACCTGGACTCCTTGCAATGGCCACAACTGAAGATGTCTAATAAACCATGTGGCAAAACAAAAGATTTCTCCTTTTGACCAAACTCAAGTAATAATGGAAGGTAAAAGCTGGTTTGTCACTCAGAATTTTGGATAAATCCACATTCCCAAGAATGATCTTCCAGGTCATCAAAATTATGTCTTTAATTAACCACATTTAATTAGAAATGGGAAAAGCCATTTGGAATAAACAAGACTGCTGTGTTTCGAAAGATGAAATATCAGTACATGGTTAGGAAACAGATGAGCATTGACCAGCCAAAATAGGACATGCCTTAGTGTGTCTCAGCAAAAGCACTTCCTTTGCCAAACCTTCCAACCATGACTGATCATAACCCTGATCCATAAAAAATGTCCTTAATCTAATCAATTCTTGTGAAAACACAACCTTGTCTGTGGTCAGCCTACTCATTCTGATCAACTGACCTTTGACAATCCCTGTTTTCATATGATTGGGGTGTAAACTGTCCCTATAAAGGTACTGGTTAACAAAGGTATCCTTTCAAAAAACTCTCAAGCTAACATTGTAACTCAGGGAAATGTCCAGGAAATTCAAATGGTCACCAAAACATCCAATAGTAAAATTCAAAAATTCATGCTTTCATTCAAATAGCATACAAAAGTGTGAAAATCCTCAAAGTCTCCTCTCCATAGAAAAAAACAAATCATCTCTGTATCTGTGACGTAGTAAAATGTTCTTAGATAAATTGTGCCCCTTAAGGAGCTTCTGCTCCTACATGCACATAACTAAATTAGCAAACACTGGGGCAACTCTCATTCCCATAGCCACCCCAGAAATCTGCTTGTAAACTTGTCAGAGAAGCAGAAAAAGTTGTTACATAATACAAGGTCCAGCAAGGAACAAACAATATAAATCTTGTTGTGGTCAAAAGAAGTTTAATTACTGAGATATTCCCTGACGTAATGAATTCCCACCTCTTGATGAATACTGGTGTAGAGGGAAACAATCTCAAGAGAAGTAAATACAAATGGCATGTGCCATGGGTTTCACAATAATATTGTGAGCTCTGAACAACTGCATTCAAAATGTGATCCAGTAAAATAGAAACAAGTTCTGTCGTAGACTGAGCTGCAGCCATTATAGGTCTACAAGTTGGCCTGCTATGATTTTTGTGTACCTTCTATAGGTGCTTTTAAAAGCTGGTATTGCATTCATGGTCAAACGTGCACTGTATCACTCCATGTGTGGTCTAAACTGTAACAACTGCTTGCTAACATAGTTTAAAAGTAAACAGAACAAAAAAAAAACACTACCACATTCTGTGCAGGCAGTGTATAAACCATAACAATTGTTTGCTACAGTTTATTAGATTTTTTAAAGTAAAATGTGAGAGTCTAGTAGTCTTTGCACGCAGGGTATAAACTGTAGCAACTGTTCACTACATTTGTGGCAAGCAGTTTATTAAAGTTGAAAAGTAAAGAAAAATAAAATCACTTTTTTTAACTAAAACCTCCTGTGCAGGCAGGGTATAAACTGTAGCAAACAGTAACATTTTTTTCTTCTTTTTTTTTTAAGTAAAACTTGAGCACTGTAGCGCTCTGTACAAACGCAGTATAAACTGTGGCAACTGTTTGCTGCATTTATAATAATAAGAAATTATTTTTTAATAAAATGGAGGAGGGTTGCGGTGGAGCACAGGAACAGGACCTAAATGGCTAGGTATTTGTGGATTTTTTTTTCTTGTTACTGGACAATGTGAGAGCTGGGGGAGCTTTAATAAGCAGTAAAATGCTTTTTTTTGTTCTTCATTTGAAGAGCTAAAGGGGGTGCTAGTTCATGGTACTGGCTTAGGGTTCTAGTTGAGCCAGCGACACTTTTGAATGGCATTACGCAGAATGCTTTTTCCCATACTTTTTCAGGATTTCTAAGTGTGTAAGCAGTGATTCACTTTTAAGGGAGATTTCTCTCTTCTTCAAGTTGGTGTTACTTCAGAGTTGGTATATAGAAGTCTGGGGTGTGGGGCAGCTTTCCCCACTAATCAAGGGGTGCAGCCCCCTGCAAAAAAACAAGAAAAAAGGAGTTTTTGCCCTTTTGGTTTTCAGAGATTTTTGTTGTTGTTGTTGTTCCTTTGAAACATAGACTTTTAGGAAGACTGCATTTCATAGAAGAACCTGCATTTACTTTTGCCATTTTGGCCTAGGTCACTACTGAAATGGATCTGAAATAAACCAGTCATTACCCAGTTAATAGATGAACAAATTAAAGTAAATCTGACCAGCTGCTGTTGGTATCAGTGTCTGTAGTGTGTAATTTTGTTTTATATATATATATATATATATATATATATATATATATATATATATATATATATATATAGTTCCACTTGAAAACATCGAAATTCCAAAACATCGAATGCCATATGGTTGAAACCATATCATCGATATTTCGGAACATCGAAGCTTTCAAGTAAAACCAAAAAAAACCTTTTAAAACAAGTGTATGCATGGGGGCAAGCCCCCTGCACCCCCCACACCTCCTACTTTAATATACCAACTCCAAGATCGCACTACAGTGGGGTAAAGGGAAATCTCCATTTTAGCGCTATATGCAGAAGCGCTAAATGGGAGATTTCCCATACCCTGTCTGCAGTGCCATCACAGAGATGGCACATTCACAGACAGTGTGCAGGACTTTTTCCCTTTTTTACTTACCTTTTTCTTCCTCTTGACAACATTGATATTCTAAACACTCGATGATATGGTCTCGACCATATGAATTTCGATGAACCCCCACACCCCCTTCATAATTATATATACCAACTCTGAGATCACACTACAGTGGGAAAAGGGCAAATTTCCTGATCCCCATGGTACTGTTATCAGTACAAACACTTTGTTTCAGAAAGTCAGTCATATGGTCTCGACCATATGTAGCACGATTTTCTGAAAAGTTGACCTTATGACATAAACCCATATGTAATATATAGATATAAATATATGTGTGTGTGTGTGACTATCTATATATATATATATATATATATATATATATATATATATATATATATATCTGTGTGTGTACATATATATATATATATATATATATATATATATATATATGGATCTACTGTAAAAGACCGAAAATCCACTTGTTCGAAAATGAACAGTGGATCCTCAGTTACGTGAAAGTGCACTTAAGCGAAAGTGCACTTCCGTGAAACACAGTTCAATGAACCGTTCAGTGAAACTGAAGCACCAAGGCACACTACAGTGGGGAATAAGGAGTTTACATGTTCCCCACTGTAGTGCAATCTCGGAGTTGGTATATTTAAATAGGGGGTGTGGGGGCAAAGCCCCCCACTCAATGCAATGTTAGTAAGTTTAGAAACAACGAATACCAAAACCAAGTAAAAAATATATGAAGAGGATCACCAAAGGAACACTGCAGCACTCAATCCAGAAAATTTACTGAAAAAAGTTAAGCGCTTTCGTCAAAATCACAAGACTTCATCAGAACAAGAACAAACAGAAAATGCCATATTTAAGTACCCTAACCCTTACAGCCATTGGTTGACAAAGCAAACATTATTTCCTGTAAAATAATTAAGCAATTTAAAAAGACAGTAACACATAATCACAGTAACTGCCCACTACAACACGCCAATTGCCACCTAAAAACCACAGACATTAATGTGTTGTGTACTGAAGTATGATTTAAAACACAGATCTTGAATAAAATCACATAAAAAAGCTGATTTTAGTTTTAATACAGAACTAATGGATCACTTGTCATTGAGCCCAGGTGGTTGACATGTATTTAATTTAATCTGCCACTTGAGCTCTAAATATACAAGGAAGTCATCATCAGGCCCCCCTCATGGAACTAGGTCTACTTGTTCAAGTACAAAAAATTTAAAATAATGTGTCGGGTGTACCTTTATATGCTTAAATAAAGCATTGGTTTCTTTGTTTTTTTGTATATCATAGTTGTGTTGATATATTCTTTGTCTGAGGGCCCTGATTGTCTTCCCCACATAGTACCCCTCACATACCATACAGGTTGCAATATATACCACTCCCATGGTGTAACAGTAATACTTCTTAATAGTAGTAATTTTACCATAGTTCCTGATTCTAATGGAATCAGTGTCCAATATATAGGGGCATTGTCCACACCTCCCACATTTAAAAGTTCCACCAAGGCCTGCCTTTAACTTTTTTCTCTCCACCAGACCTTTCAAGGAGGTGCCCTTTTTGTAAACCACAAGAGGTTTTCCCCCATCCTTTTGTTGATCTTCTCATCCAAACAAAAAATGGTCCAAAAATCATAAATTATGCTTCCAATGTTAAAAAAATCCCTGGTGAAGGGCAGGACACATGCCCTAGTAAAACTGTCAGTTTTTACCAAACCAGAGGTTCTATTCAAACCTTCAGGCTTCTCCAAGAGTGTAGAATAAATACCCCCAGCTCTTTTTGATTTTACTTCTTCAGCTATGTCATTGACAAAGTTAAAGGGGTAACCTCTTTTCTGCAACATACCCATTAGGACATCACATTCTTTAATAAAATCATCCTGGTCAGACATCATTCTGGCCAATCTCACATATTGACCCTTGACAAGGGATTTTTTTCTGATGTAGAGGGTGGCAACTCTCAAAATGCAACAAAGAGTTAGAATAGGTACGTTTTCTATAAAGGTGCGAAGTAAACCTACCCTTAAAGTGATCTTTCTTAATAGTAACATCCAGATAATTCAAGGTGTCAAGGTCCTTGGTCATGGTAAATTTCAAAAAGTTGTTGGTGGTGTTAATGTAAACGAAGAACCTGTTCAGGTCATCTTCGCTCCCATGCCAAAATAAGACCATATCATCCAGGTACCATCCATATAGTACCCACATGTCCTTGAATTCAGAGTTCATTACGTAGAGGTCTTCCCACTGTGCTAATACAATGTTAGCAAATGACGGTGCGCAACATGCGCCCATTGCCACCCCCTGCACCTGCTTGAATAAATGACCCTCAAAAGTGATAAAATTGTTGTCCAGAACCATTTCCATACAGGACCGGATAGTAAGGATAGTGTCATGGTTCAATGCATTGTTTAAGCATTAATAGTCATAGAACCATTCTAGTCCAACATCATGGGGTATTACTGAGAAGAGGTCACAGATGTCAATGGTGACCAAGATCAAGTCCTTGTGGTACATACTGTTCTTAACTTTAGACAGAAAGTCCCAGAAGTCCTTGATCACCAGGTCTCTGTTATTGAGGGTGTGCTTAACAGTTTTGTCAATATATTTAGCCAAACTGAAGGTTTTAGAAGCTTTTGCATCGACAATTAGTCTTAAGGGGGAGGGAGGGTCAGAGATACTCTTATGTATTTTAGGGATTCCAAAAGTGGTAGGAATCCTAGGATGCTTAGTTTCCAAGAATCTAGAAGTTTCTACAGTAATTTGCTCATTGAGTAAACGTTGTTCAATGTCTAAATCTATATGCCTGTAGGATATATTCAACTTGTTTTTGGAAACCTCTGTGCATGTATCACTATACAATAAGTCAGTCATTTTACTATTGTAATCACACACATCCATGATAACTATACCTCCCCCCTTATCCGGTTTCATAATCCTGATTTCATCATTCTCCAAAATAGTACAGAGCAATGTAGTTTCTTGCCTAGTTAAATTATTGGCCCCATTATTGTCAAGAAGGTTTTTGTTACTGTTTTTGGCAACCATTTTTCTGAATTCATTTTCACAAATGCCTCATACATTTGTACTGTAGGGTGCATAGGGGGAATGAAAGTACTTGGTCTATTTAATCGGCCTAGATTTCCCTGCAACATGCATTGTCCAGCCCCCTCTTGTGAAAAAAAGAATTCCAAATTCAATTTTCTAGTGAATAATTTAAACTCCAAAATAGTATTGACAATGTCACTACCAGTTGTTGGCACAAAGTTGAGCCCTTTTGAGAACAGTTCTGCCCAATCAGTACTCACAGTTGTCCTACTATAATTGTAAATGCTGAAATCATGCTCAAGATTCTTCACAATGGTACATTGATACATCCCATCCCTTTCATTGGTATCATTCATCACCTGCAATACTGTTGTTGTTGTCTCCCCCTCCTCCATTGATTCTGATAATTTACTTGTCCATACCCTCTGTTCCCTTGTCCCCCCCCCCCTCTGATTCATCAATCGCTGGGATCTCCTCAGAGGTGGTGGTTCTAAAGGGGCATTGTCATCCACTGAATCTACCACATCATCATCTTCATTAATTACATTAACCTCTTCACATCTTTCAGCCCACCTAGCTTGTTGGCCCAGGGGTGGGTCAGGGTATGCCCTCCCCTCATCATAATCAGTTTTATCTCTGAACAGTTTTCTTTCTTTCTTTCCTTTTTTGCAATTGCACCGAGTCATGGGCTGAAAGATGTGAAGAGGTTAATGTAATTAATGAAGATGATGATGTATGGACAACTGTGAGTACTGATTGGGCAGAACTGTTCTCAAAAGGGCTCAACTTTTTGCCAACAACTCGTAGTGACATTGTCAATACTATTTTGGAGTTTAAATTATTCACTAGGAAATTGAATTTGGAATTCTTTTTTTCACAAGAGGGGGCTGGACAATGCATATTGCAGGGAAATCTAGGCCGATTAAATAGACCAAGTACTTTCATTCCCCCTATGCACCCTACAGTACAAATGTATGAGACCCTTTGTGAAAATGAATTCAGAAAAGTGGTTGCCAAAAACTGTAACAAAAACCTTCTTGACAATAATGGGGCCAATAATTTAACTAGGCAAGAAACTACATTGCTCCGTAATATTTTGAAGAATGATGAAATCAGGATTATGAAACCAGATAAGGGGGAGGTATAGTTATCATGGATGTGTGTGATTACAATAGTAAAATGACTGACTTATTGTATAGTGATACATACACAGAGGTTTCCAAAAACGAGTTGAATATATCCTACAGGCGTATAGATTTAGACATTGAACAACATTTACTCAATGAGCAAATTACTGTAGAAACTTCTAGATTCTTGGAAACTAAGCATCCTAGGATTCCTACCATTTTTGGAATCCCTAAAATACATAAGAGTATCTCTGACTCCCCCTTAAGACCAGTTGTCGATGCAAAAGCTTCTAAAACCTTCAGTTTGGCTAAATATATTGACAACACTGTTAAGCACACCCTCGATAACAGAGACCTGGTGATCAAGGACTCCTGGGACTTTCTGTCTAAAGTTAAGAACAGTATGTACCACAAGGACTTGATCTTGGTCACCATTGACATCTGTGACCTCTTCTCAGTAATACCCTATGATGTTAGACTAGAATGGTTTTATGACTATGCTTAAACAGTACATTGAACCATGACAGTATCCTTACTATCAGGTCCTGTATGGAAATGGTTCTGGACAACAATTTTATCACTTTTGAGGGGAATTTATTCAAGCAGGTTCACAGGGTGGCAACATTTGCTAACATTGTATTAGCACAGTGGGAAGACCTCAAGGACATGTGGGTACTATATGGACGGTACCTGGATGATATGGTCTTATTTTGGCATGGGAGCAAAGATGACCTGAACAAGTTCTTCATTTACATTAACACCACCACCAACTTTTTGAAATTTACCATGACCAAGGACCTTGACACCTTGAATTATCTGGATGTTACTATTAAGAAAGATCACTTTAAGGGTAGGTTTACTTCGCACCTTTATAGAAAACGTACCTATTCTAACTCTTTGTTGCATTTTGAGAGTTGCCACCCTCTACATCAGAAAAAAATCCCTTGTCAAGGGTCAATATGTGAGATTGGCCAGAATGATGTCTGACCAGGACAATTTTATTAAAGAATGTGATGTCCTAATGGGTATGTTGCAGAAAAGAGGTTACCCCTTTAACTTTGCCAATGACATAGCTGAAGAACTAAATCAAAACGAGCTAGGGGTATTTATTCTACACTCTTGGAGAAGCCTGAAGGTTTGAATAGAACCTCTGGTTTGGTAAAAACTGACAGTTTTACTAGGGCATGTGTCTTGCCCTTCACCAGGGATTTTTTTAACATTGGAAGCATCATTTATGATTTTTGGAACATTTTTTGTTTGAATGAGAAGATCAACAAAAGTTTGGGGAAAAACCTCTTGTGCTTTACAAAAAGGGCACCTCCTTGAAAGGCCTGGTGGAGAGAAAAAAGTTAAAGGCAGGCCTTGGTGGAACTTTTAAATGTGGGAGGTGTGGACAATGCCCCTATATATTGGACACTGATTCCATTAGAATCAGGAACTATGATAAAATTACTACTATTAAGAAGTGTTACTGTTACACCAAGGGAGTTGTATATATTGCAACCTGTATGGTATGTGAGGGGTACTATGTGGGGAAGACAATCAGAGCCCTTAGACAAAGAATATATCAACACAACTATGATATACAAAAAAACAAAGAAACCAATGCTTTATTTAAGCATATAAAGGTACACCCGACACATTATTTTAAATTTTTTGTACTTGAACAAGTAGACCTGGGTCCACGAGGGGGGCCTGATGATGACTTCCTTGAATATTTAGAGCTCAAGTGGCAGATTAAATTAAATGCATGTCAACCACCTGGGCTCAATGACAAGTTATCCATTAGTTCTGTATTAAAACTAAAATCAGCTTTTTTATGTGATTTTATTCAAGATCTGTGTTTTAAATCATACTTCAATACACAACACATTAATGTCTGTGGTTGGTAGGTGGCAATTGATGTGTTGTAGTGGGCAGTTACTTTGATTATGTGTTACTGTCTTTTTTAAATTGCTTAATTATTTTACAGGAAATGATGTTTCCTTTGTCAACCAATGGCTGTAAGGGTTAGGGTACTTAAATATGGCATTTTCTGTTTGTTCTTGTTCTGATGAAGTCTTGTGATTTTGACGAAAGCTCTTAACTTTTTTCAATAAATTTTCTAGATTGAGTGCTGCAGTGTTCCTTAGGTGATCCTCTTCATAATGTTAGTAAGTGTTTTCTGTTTTTTTTTCTCTTTTTATTGGTTCGTTGAAAAAGTGCACTGAATATGTGCACTTCTGCTGCTCTTTTTCGAATAAGTGGTATTCGATTAAAGGCAGTAGACCCTTCCTTAGTTATACAAGTTTGCTTGCTTACCCAGTATTTCTGCTAGAGTAGTCTGAAGGGAATTTTTAAAGTCTGCCAACTCATTACACTCCCAGAAAATATGTTCCCAATTACCTCTTTCCCCATCACACCTCCAACATTTGCTATCTACCTGAGGAAAAATTATTTGGAGTCTGCTTGGGGTATAAAAATATCTATGTAATTACTTCCAAGCAAAGATCCTAAATCTTCTAGACTTTGTTGCATATTTGGGAGACATATATATATATATATATATATATATATACACACACACCCCATTGTTTCTTTGTGAATTGTTTATCCAGTCTCTCTTCACAATCCTTTCTGTCCTTCTCTGATTGATTCTTATAGTTATCATGTAATATTGTATATGTTCAACCAATTACCCCTTTTTAACAGCAGTTTCTGTTATAGATTCTGCTAAAAACTCTACCAGTGCTGGTGTTGTACTCAAGAGCTCCTTATTTCTTTCCCTTTGCCTGTACTCTGATATCAGTCCTTGATAGGGAAGGCAATCTCTTGCCTGCAGTCCTAATAAGTTCTTGGCATCTTCCCGTTCTATTACCTTTTCATCTGTAATTAATTGTTCCCTATATCTTGTTTTTTTGCCAATTTTCACCAGTAAATTCCAGTCCCATCTTGCCTGTTGTCTGTATCCCTAATTGAAATCAGCCCTATCAGTAGAATCTCCTTTCTCCATTCCTGTGTTGGCTTAGTTCTTAGAACACTTTCTGCTACTTTTTGAATATAATATTCTGTATGGTTATTGTTATTGTTATTCTCCTTAGGGATCTGCATCCAAAATCCCAGTCTCTCCTTGTTTCTTGAGCTTCCTCCTTGTTTCAACATCATCCCTTTCCACTGTGAATTATAACTTTCTGCTTGTGTTATGTATAGGAGCCTTAACTCTGTAGCGCTGAAATACCCTATCAAATTGGGTAATCACAGACTGCCTTGTTCTGTTGGAAGAATCAGCTTATCCCATTTGACTCTTGCCGTCTTCCCCTCCCAGATAAAATCATTCAGCTTTTTATTGATTGCTTTCCGCAACTTCTCCTCTGGCTGATAAAATATGCCTGACCTATATATATAAAACTAAAGGTACTGAAGACATTTTAACTGCTTGTATCTTGCTATCCATATCCATAAAACAGAGCGTTCAATTTCTCAGTTTTTGTATTATCTTTTGTTTAGTCTCTCCCCACATATCCTTAACTGCCACACTAGAATCCTTTTTAATCCATACTCCTAAGTACTTTATTTTACCATGTCCCCATAAATATGGATATTGCTGAACCAGTTCATGTGTGGGTTCATAGTTTACAGCTGTTGCCTTTGTTTTAGCTTCATTAATTTTATATCCTGAAAAGGCTTGAAACTGTCTCAAAATGTTCCACAACACTGAAATGTCCTTTTCTAGTTTTATCAGGTATAAACAATTTCATCTGCAAATAGATTCAGCTTTTCTTGACTACCATACTAATTATATCCTTGAATTTCCGAATCCCTTATTTTATTTGGCAGGGGCTCTAAATATATTGCAAAGTCTTCCTGTGTATTTCTTTATGTTTCTGCAGGAAAATAAAAGTGGGGAGTGTCTCCGTGTCTATTCAGCATTTTCGCATGGTCTTCAACGTGTCATTACTGGAGTCCTAATGATACCCAGCAACATTGTCGCTGTTTATACAGAGGCAGACTTTAAATGCAGGATATAGCTCTGATATCGAGGAATACAGGAACAATACTAGGAAGGAGATAATGGGAACTATAAGATGCTCAGTCATATCGAACTTTAAGGAGATACCCTTAAAAACTCCTGATATCCTTTTTGAACACTTAACAGTGATCACTTCCCAAATCAAGCAGGGTCATACATGATAACCCTAGTGTAAATTTGTGTCTACCCATCCTATAATCATGATTAGCCTTAAAGTTAGCCAAAGTACTACTTTGATAGGCATGTACTGGTAACTTAATACATAGGCTGGGAATACATTGAGTTGGGAACCTATTCCTTCTAGCAAGGCCTGTTTATTTATTGGTGTAGATTTAGGTCATAGTGCAGATGCTAGCAGAACTACTAGTTTTGCAATGGGCCTTTTATTGCTTGAAAAGCAGACATAGGTCACCTTAGAGCAACTGGTATGCTACTGGATATAATGAAAATCATGGTAATCTGCTGGGATAACTGAAAGATTTATGGGCTTTACATGTCTTTGTTATCTTTCTAGTTGGGTAATATGCTTGGATTTGTGCACACCAAATGAGGCATCATATTTGATAATAAGTATGGCAAGGATAGACTACAGGGTAGGATGACTGCTTTGGATCTTAAGCATATTCTCTTGGAAATTGAATGGCTGTGACAGAAGGATTTTCAAACAATTGTGGATACATGGCAATCAGTCACCCACATAAGTACCCAGGTCTCTTAAATGGTCTGTCTGTCTTAAGAGTAGTATGAATTCGGAGCATTTTTTTTTACTGAACACAACTATATTATGCTTTTTTTGCATTTAGCATGAGACTATTTTCTGTATATCAGTTATGTGCATATTCCAGTCCTTATTGGAACCATTTATTATCAGTGTATGAACAAATAATAGTGCCTAGTTTGCAGTCTTCAGCAAACTTGGTCAACCAAACTTCTGTGATATTGGTGTGGATGTCTGCAAAATAAATGCCAAACCGGAGAAGGCTCAGCATTGATCCCTATATTGATCCCTATAATGCTGCACTAGTTACAGTTTTTGGTTCAGAGAGTGTAACAGCAATTTTCACCACTTGGGATCTGTTGGAGGACAGATTTGCAATCCAGTGGACAACAAAGGGGTTTTACATTAATTTTGTTTAATTTTCCAGTAATACCTGAATGAGTGATGGTGACAAAAGTGTAACTAGGTCAAGGTAAGCACTGTACACAGAATGAACACTGTCCACAGCCAGTGTGACCTTGTCAGATAAATGTAATAGGTTTTGGAGAAAGGACCTGTCCTTCACAAAACAAAACTGATTGGGGTCTAAATCAGTTAAGTTGCCTATGTCTAAATTAATTCTCTTCATGGCCATTTTGCCATGAACATGCTATGAATCATATCATATAGTATGTTTTAGATTGTGACATTGTTTGCAGCATTCTGTACAACAGGACTAATAATATTAATGTGCAAAAAAATCCATGCTTAAAAAGTAAAGAATGAACTTTACCTATGGATGTACATGTGTGCATGTGAAGGACAGGGGTATGATCCTTAAATCCAACCCTGCTCTTACCAAATAATGTGATGGACAAATTGGATTTGAATCCCACCATTGCCACAAAATAATGTGAGGTATAGAGGTTACAGAGTCTAAAGATGCACCATTTGTACTTGTTATACATAAAAAAGGGTGATTGGCCTTTTGAGCTTATAGCAAATGTGCACTGCTGCCTTGAGTTGTGATTGATACCTGTCATACTGAAATAAGACTGATATTGTTAACTACAGATCAAGGTTATAATCAGTGACTGCCTACAATTTCACCCACCTCAGTGTAAGCCTAATGTCTTCCAGTGCAGTTTTTCCAACAATAACTGAGACTTAACCATGCTCATTTTCATAATCATTCATCACATTGTTTTTCAGGAGGGATTACTGATACCTCTCTAGTGAAAGTAACCATTCCCTGTATTCAGGGCATGCTGCCACCAGTCAGATTACTAATCTGATATCAAGATCTCAGTCACTGACCACTCTACCAATGAGCCAACCAACTCTGAATTATAATAGCTGATGTCCAGTTTCCCTTCAAAAGGGCAGATGCCAACAGTCACAACAATATAGTGAGGATATATTTCATTTGTAAAGTAAGAAAGCTTTCTACATATGAACAAATACAAATGTAAGCTTCAAAAATGATTGGCATACACATACAAGACAGATTTACAATTACACAGAAAAAATAAAATTAAATACTTCATACGGATAGGCTGATGACAGAAAAAAACTCTAACAGTATCTGTTATTACATGGTACTTATAGTTGACTCAAGCCTCAGGATGAAAATAATTTTCAACAATTCTGTGATGCAGAAATCTTTGGTTTAACTTTTTTCACAATTTAGGATTTCCCAAGTCCAAATAACAGTCCCAGGCAAACAGAAAGAAAATGACAGGAGCATCTCTGTTTCACTATACTCCATGGAAGTTAGAGTAGATTTCCAAGTCCAAACAGTCTCAGGAAAACAGAAAGAAAAGGTCAGCAGGATCTCTGGCTTAGTATACTCTATAGAAGTTAGATACTTTTCCTAATAGAAATAGAATCCACCTTTCCTTTTTGAAACAAGCTGTTAGAATGCAGAAACTGTGAGTATGACAATAGTAAATTACATATTACAGTAAACAATTCCATATAACATATATCTTCTGACAGTGTGAAAGATATATAGATAGATATAGATGGATAGATAAATAGGCAGATGTTGGGGAATGACGATATCCTGCGGTACCAAAATGTTCAGCTGCATTACTGATTTAGATTCATAGGCGTGGCATTCTATAGAGGGTACTGCAGAGAAGAATACAGATAAAGTCCCATTGCAGAAAGACTTGCAAACCAAAACTGCAGATGTTATATATTACTGGCACAAATAGGAAAGATAGTATCCAGTGCATATGCCAGTGAGTTCAATGTGAATATTAGTGCTAACACATTTCAGAGGCAGCTATACTGTATACCAAGGCAATCTACAGAAACTGCCATTTGTACACAGTTGCAGGGGTCCAATAGCAAAAGCAGAAGGAAGTCCATTATTCTACTATGGCAGTAGAGCTTCTTATCCCCTAACATTCCACTTTCTGATTTGTATGGCTTATCATTTAGAGAGCTAGATCTGTATTAGCTGCCATTTGGATGTTAGCAATCCTGACTTCAGAACTGTGTTCTGTACACAGAAATAGCACATGCTTTGGCAGCATTTCAATGGAAACACATGCTTTAACACACAAGACACATCTTTAAGATGCTATGAAAGAAATCATTTGCCATTGCTGTGTGTTGGCATTTTGGTGAAAAATCACATTTTACCAAAATTTCTGCTTTTGGCACCTAAAATGAATATAGTGATTGTATCATATGTTCTAGCACAAATCTTTCCTCTTAACAGATATCTATGCACAAATGGTGCTGGCATATATCTCAGCTTCTTAAAACAAGAATTCTGGCCAAAACAAGGAATAATGGGAGGATAAAATCTTCCCTGATCAGCTTTAGTAAGAAATTGAGGGCCCTCATCAAGTCAACTAAAGCCAATTTCGAAAAGAAAGTTGCCAAGGATGCCAAGGATAACCATAAGGCCTTCTATGGTTATGTCAAAAACCTAAATGGCAACCGTCAGGTCTGTTCTGAGCTAGTACAAAATGGAACAAAATACACTGACCCCACTGACATTGCCAACATCTTGGCTGACAGGTTCAGTGCAAACCCCCCCCACCACCACCTACAGGGCCTATTACTATTCCAGGGGATTGTGTAACTCCAATTATTACTGATACGTTGGTTAATAAGGCTCTATCTAAAGCTAAAAACACTGCCTCCATGGGACCAGATGGTGTCCTGGGCTGTGTCATACGCAAGCTCCAAAATGAATTAAGCCTGCATCTGAATACCCTGTTCAGTCTCAGCCTCTCGCCAGGATATGTGCCCATAGAATGACGCACAGCAATGGTGGTTCCGCTGCACAAGGGTGGGCCCACAACCGACCCTGGGAACTACCGACCAATAAACCTGACCAGTTTGATCTGTAAGGCAATGGAGCGAATCATTATGGAACTCATAAATGGTGAGATTGGGAACCTCCAAACGCTTGACCCCACACAGTTTGGCTTTGTCAAGGGCAGAGCATGCCTCCTGAACCTGGTGGACTTCTTTGAGACAGTTACTCAGGCTATAGATAAGGGAAAGGAGGTACACACGGCTTACCTTGACCTTCCTAAAGCATTTGACACCATTCCCCATTCGGGTATTATTGATAAACTCACTAACCTGGGCATAAACCCTTACGTCACAAGATGGATCGCAAACTTGCTCTCAGACAGATCCCACAAAGTAAGAGTAGTAGGATCTATGTCCAAATCCAGACCAGTAACAAGCGGTGTGCCTCAGGGCTCTGTCCTGGGGCCCCTCCTGTTTGGCATATACTTCTCTGAAGTATAGGTAAACACTGAAGGGCTGTGGCTGACCAAGTTCGCGGACGACTGCAAACTGGGTGCTATAATAGTCTCCGGCAGACATGGATATCCTCCAGAAGGGCATTAATGAGACTGATGCATAGTGTCAAAGCCATGGTCTCAAGCTAAATGCTAAAAAATGTGTAGTAATCCCCTTTGGAAAAAACAGAGTACCCGCGAACTACCACATAAGAGGTAACCCCCTGAAATCTGAAGTAGTAATAAGGGATCTAGGGACCCAAGTAGATAGTCAGCTTTCCTTTGATAACCATGTAGCCAAGGTTGTTATAAAATCCTTCTATGTGACCCATGTGATCATGAAAGTGTTCGCATCAAGATCTAAGGATGTAATGGTGCCCCTCTACTCTTCCCTCATCAGACCCATTATTGAGTACAATGCACCAATTGGTATGTACCTGGTTAGGCATCTCCAGCAGCTGGAGAGACCACAGAGGTACCTCACTAAGAGGATTACTGGCCTCAAACAGTTGCCCTAGGCAGCACGATTGAAAAAACTAAGGCTTTTCTCTGTTGCATACCGCCTTCTCAGAGGTGATCTCTGTCTAACATACAGAGCCATGTCCAACCCAGAACTGTTGAACATGCTCCATCTTAGCAAAACCAAATCCACTCGAGCTACACACTCTAGGGATATAAACCTCAGCACAACAATGAATAGAACATGCTGGAGGGATAGATTCCTTTGCTATGGAACAAGGTCCCGATCTACATAAGACAGAGCTCACTATCACTCTTCAAGAGGAACCTTAGTGGATGGGTAACAGAAAGTTCACACCAGGGATCATACCAACAGCTCTACTAGATAGGGGCCAAGGGTACTAGCTGCTAGATCAAGGGCCTGGGGAACTAACCAAAGGGGTGGTGAATACCGCACAACATGACTGGGCTAATATATGCTTTCGGGCAGATAGCCCAGTACCTACCTATGAACCTATAAAACAGGGACAGATTTTAAATGCTGCTCTTATAAACTTAGAAATTTGATAGAATAGTAAGTTTTGCATTAGCATGCATTTCCAGAAAGACATGAGGTCTCAAACTGAAATGTTTGTCTTTATTTAGTGATTTCAATCCACAGTGATTTGCTAGAAAACCACAAATGTTATGAGAAACAGATCAAAAATATGAGCCAAAAATCTGGGCATCCTGGAAATTCTGGACAGTTGGGAGATATGGATCCTGACAGAGAAATGCCTTTTGATGAATGATATAATGGGAAACTTAAATATGTACAAGAAATCAAAATGGTACAGTTTCTAGAATATTAAATGTACCATTGGATGGCAAGAGGATATAAGAAATTAGAGAGCAAGAGGCTTAATTATTTACCTTAATTTGTCAACTAACCAGACATTGTTATGGTGTTTACAAACTAAACACTTTACATTATAATAACTTACATTGTAAGCCACCTTAGATCATTTGGAATAAATATACTTTCATGGATCTTGTAGGCAGATGGCCTTACATGTATCCTTATAAGAAAGACAAAAAGACAACACATTACGTATGCAGTGTGCAAAAAGTGCATAACTACTACTGTACAACTTTCTTGCATCCTAACAAAAGTACACTGCACTACAATCTCTAACAGAAACATGGAGTAAGGGGGATCCTTGGTTGCTGTCCAAACTGGGTTTGTCCTGATGTGAAAAAAATCTGAAAGTGACATTTTGCATGGTTAGTCATAGCAACAGCTACTTCTGTCTGACTAAACTAAAATTATATGTTTTAGTTCATTTTTCAGACAAGACAATGAAAAATGTAGCATTACTGAGTTTAAAAGGACCCATGTGCACTTTTCCTTTTAAGCCTGTCTGGACTGAGGTTTTAGATTCTGTCACAGTGAGAGGAGTGGGTACAGGGAGGGGGCAGGTATATGTTACATTATGCTACCAGAAAACATGTCACAGCACTAGGAAGTAAATATAAAATTGTTCTTATGTACTCTGAACATGGTTAAAATGGCTTCTTAAACACAGCATCCTATGTTTTAGCATACAAAATGCAACGATTGACATAGATTGTTTAATATTTTACTGTATATTGTAATGTATTGCTGCCAAGGCAAAACTAAACTTAAATTAAAAGTGAATGTGTTAATCATGTGGTAAAAGACAATATGCAGACTGAAATATATTTCACTTGTGAAGGGAACAGAAAGTTTAAAAACGTAGGGCAGCGTGGTGTTTCAGTGTTTTCATTTTCTACGACACATCCACAGAGTACAAGGATTCAGTTCTAACATCTTGTTACTATCTGTGTGGGTTTTGTGTTCTCTCCATTTGGTTTCTATGGAGAGGTTTCTTTTGATATTCTTATATCAAAACTGCGTTTTTAAATTGGCACTGCTCATGGATGAAAAGGCTATGAAAAAGAAAACAAATGCAAACAATGTGAGAGAGTCTAGATTTAGAATTGGAGTGCATTTGCAGCTTTTGTGAATTGGTTAGATAGAACTGTGAGGGGATCTTGATTTTTATTGTTACATATTGGTAGAAGGGAGTTTTGTTCCATGCATGTCAAGTTTGCTTTTCATTTTTCAAATGGTATTAGGGGTTGTAGAATTAGAGGTGGGATGAATTTGATTTTATTACACATACTGGGGGGGGGGGGGGGGCAATCCTAGACATAAGGAGAACTTTTTCCTTTATGTATAAATGGAAAGATTGTAACATGTATGCCATGTAATAATTCTTTGCTTATGCCCCACCTACTCCATGGGTGGGAACTGCATGTCCCAATCCAAGGTCCCTTATGCCAGTTCCCCTACTTTGTTTCAGCCACTTTCAATGCTGGCTGCAGTTATGCCTATCTTGAAATATTATGAGTTACTAATGATTCCAGGATACAGCTTAAGACACTTTGTTCTTTATGTCACACTCCTCTTAAATGCAGCATAGTTACCAATAACTGAAGTAACTGATTGTCTTCCTTTCACTGTAGGGCTACTTTCATGCTTTCAACACTACTGTTGAAAACTTCTTATCTAGGTTACTTTCTATTGCAAAGTCATCCCCAGTGAAACAGTATGCCCACAGCATAAACTGCTGGTGACCACAATCATCTGGAAGGAGTGGTTAGAGGAGGCTGAAAGGTCAACAGAGACTAGGCTGAAGACCTGGAAATTGACTGGAGAGGAAGCACAATAGTTGAAAGAAATACTCAGGTCTGAAGCTCATCAGAAAGAAGAAGGTAGGTGAAGTTGAAGAAAAATGGCAGCATCTCAAAACAGTATATTTGAGGACTATATAACAGATATGTGGCCATACCAGGTATGGAAAGAAGTTATAGAAGGAAAACTGGTAATGGAATGCTGAAAGTTATAAAAAAAAGAGTGCAGGATAAAAGTGGAGGATAGAAAATGTGGTGGTCCAGGCTAAAAAGGAATGCTGGTTGACTAACAAAAAGGCTAAGAAAGTAGTCACAATATCAAAGAACAAGGCATCAGAGACACTGTACTGTCTTCTGGAAAGCAACTCAGCAAATAGCAAAATGAAACTCTATCAGGTCACAAGGCAAAAACAGAAAGATAAAAGTGATAGTCATAACACACCAGTCAGAAGGGATTCCAATAATGACCTACTCACAAGTCCATATTACATTAAAGGCAGGTAGAAGTACTTCTAGTAGCTTCTCGTTGAAGAAACCCCACAGAAGCTGTACTGCCTCAGACGCAACCAACAATGAAAAAGGGGGAAGATCCCATGCTAGAAGAAGAAGAGCACGAAAGAAAATGAAGTCAGTGAAAACTGCAGTCTCAGGTAAGATTATAGCAGATATGCTCAAGATGTTGGGTGAATTAAGGGAGAAACGGCTCCAGAGATTACCTGTAGCAGAGTGGAGAGAAAGACATATCTCAGATGACTGGAGAATAAATATTCTGCTGCCAAAGTACAAGAATAAAGGGGGTATTCACAACTGATATTATAGAGGTATCAAACTCCTGTCACATTGTATGTAAATGTTGGAGAGATTGACTGATAAATAAATATACAGAGTAGGAAAAAGAAAGATTGCAGATGAGCAGTTTGGATTCATATCAGGATGTATTACAACCAATCCAATACACACACAGATAGCTAAGAGAAAGTTAAAGATGAGAAAAGAGTCCAGCTGGACATCTCTAGACTTGGAGAAAGCATATGACAATGTCTCAAGAAAGCTGATTTGGAAAGTCCTGAAATGGTTCTAAGTCCTGGAAACATTGATCGAATTAGTGCATGCTATATACAAGGACCCAAGGACACAACTATGAACAGTGTTTGGATTCACAGAGGGATTTTCAGTGGGAGTGGGCATGCATAAAGGTTTACAGCTGAGTCTACTGTTGATTATATTGGTGAATGACTGCATCAGCAAACAGGTGGGAGGGGACAGATCAACAAAGCTGCTGTATGCAGAGGAGATGGCATTACAAGCAGACTCTAAACAAGGACCTCAGCAAATGATAGGGGAATGGAGTACAAAACTGAAGGCTCATGGGAAGAAACTGAGTACAGACAAAAAGTTGTCGTAGCAACTAGGGGAAATATGAAAATTGAGAGTGAAGGAAAAATAGTGGAACATGTTAACAACTTCAAGTATCTCGGATGGGGAGGCTGAGGAGAAGGGAAGCTTGAATGAGGAGGTCAAAGTTGGAATCAGAGGGGCTGCAGCCAACTGGCATATAATGCCAAAGGTAGTGTGTGACAGAAGGATTCCAAAGAAGCTGAAAAGTAAGGTGTACAAAACAGTAGTGTTACCTGTACTACTGTTTGGTATAGAAACTTGGGCAGTGAAAGCAGAGTGGTTGAGGAAGCTAGAGGTGATAGGGATGAAGTGCCAGAAACAGTTGGTAGGATGCACACTGTGGGACAGAGCAGATGGTAAAGTAACTCCAGTTGCAGAGAGGGTCAAAGAGAACAGATTATGGAGGTTTGGACAAATGTGCAGGAAAGCAGAAGGCAGTCTCGTGAAGAAGATTTGTGAGAGACAGGAAGACGACAAGGGGAAAAGAGGACATCCAGCAAATAGATGGTTAGATGGAGCAAGAGAAGAACTGTGAGAGTTGGGCATAACCACTGATGAAGGCAGGAGAGTTGCATTCAGTTCAGAAGATGTCAACAGTTAATGCGACACCCTGACTCCAGGTAGAAAATGAAAAAAGCGGTCTGATGATGATGATGATGATACTACTCCTCCATCACATCTAGTTCATTCTTTCCTAGCTCCAGTAAAAACCTTTGCTGTAATCATCTTGAACTGGATTCACTCACAGTCTGCAGGTACACATTTAATTCAGGCTATAATACCTTCTCCAAAACCTGGAATTCCATCTCTCATTATATATGTGACATCAGTTTTGAGCTTCATATCTAAGTAACGTCTCTGCTTATGCTACTACCCTACCGGTGCTACCTGAAAAACGTTCTTAGCAACTTTATGGTAGCCTCTGTCCACTTACATGCTTTGGGAAAAGTCTATACTGAAATGATTATATCTGACTTCTGACTCTCCAAACTATTCCCTGCTACCCATTTTTTCTGTTGTCTCCTTAAATAACTTAATTACTGTTTCAGGCCTGGGTGTTTCAAGGCTGGCTTGCACTACTGTGCTAAAGCTCTGTATACTTACTGCCACTGTAATTAGACTTAATGTACAGTGCTTAGATGATACACCCTTTGTATTTTCTTTATTTGCTGCTTGTTTTCATGATTAGGTTGTGTTTGAGAAAGGGCCTGTGTGGGGGACTCCACCTAGATAAATAACATGCATACATATATTCATAGAAATGCATAAGTCGATAAAAGGTGACTGGCTATGTGAGACATCTGAATGTGTTTGACCATGAGTTACTGCAGCGGACTAGTGATATTATGACATAAGCAGAACGTTTTCCTTTATGTGTAATTGGAAAGACTGAAACATGTTCTTAACCTAATGGGTGCAAAAACTTTTGTTAGCTATGCAGATTAATAGCACCGGTTAATATTCTATGAATATTGTAAGCAGTTGGCAAAAATTATATGAATCCCAAGTGTCTAATATTTATAGAAAATTTCAGATTGTGTACAACAAACCAGAGAAAGATATTACAGTATTTCTTGAGTAGATTGAATAAACTAACATTTTGGTGGGAGATTGACAAATGCATTAAGGATCAGGCTTGTTTATGGAATGTCCTGTGAAGCTGTGCAAAACAAGTTATTCTTTTAAAAAGAGGTAATGCTGGAACAAGATTTGAGCATAGCAGTGGCAGCCCCAGTGGTGCAGCAGTTAGCAATCTTACCTCACAGCAAGAGGTTTGCTGGTTCGATCCTTGGCTGGGATGCCTTCTGTGTGGAGTCTGTATGTCCTCCCTGTGGTTGTGTGGGTTTCCTCTCACAACCCAAAGACATGTTGTAGGTGGATTGGACATGCTAAATTGGCCTTAGGAGTGCATGCATGTGTGTGCCTCCTATGGAAGGTTGAGTGCCAGGCTGGCAACTTGACACTGTAAAACTCTACTGCCAATCATGAGTGGCAGGTGATCTGCTGTGGTGACCCCTAACCAGAAGAAGTGTTAGTGGAAATTGCTGCCCAAGGTATCAGGTTTGTAACTAGGTATGATTGAATGCTCAATGAAGAAGCTGCTTTTGGAGTCACCCAAGAAAAGACCATGGCAGGTATTGAGAGAAGATGACACAGCACCACACCTTGTCCTACACTGATGTATTAAGTTGCACTGCTATGTTTTTTAGCAGTTTATTGTCATACACATTCCCAAAAGGGCATCATGCCATGACCTGGGAAATTGCGTAACTATGAAAGACTTCACTGAGCAGCTGAAACAAATGCTCAGAAGAGTGCCCTATTACCTGTTTTACTTTGTAGTGCAGGTACTAAGAAGACAACATACAGGCACTGTCACTAGATAGAGACACACTCACTCTCACTCTCTGGCCCACTCACACAATGTCACACACATAGACATTCCCATTCGCACATATCATGACTTACATACAGCAGTAATCTGTGCAGGGCTACATGACAATGCTTCATCATGTATAGATTACAAACAATAAAATACACAGGTGTATGCACTAAGAGTACAATCTGGACCTATGCATTTTGAGCCCTGCCCTGCCCAGCCCAGAGCTTGTGTAGTACAATTCTCCATGAATCTTGCACTATACAATTCTCCTAGAAGGGAACCATGCCAGGAAGCTCATTTCCATAGATGCTACCCACAGAGTATCACAGTTGCATGAACTACATTACCTAAAAGCTTGCGGGAACTCTGTGAATCAAAACAGACTAGCAAAGTATGCAAGACAGGTGGTGCACTGTCTGCAATCTGTTGTGCATACTTTGCAGACCTCATATGTTTACTTGCATGCATCTCCAGCTGACTATGAATACCAAAGCATGTTCCAGATGTAGAAAAACAACTCTTAGACTGGACACTTGTTTTAAACAGAAAGATTGTACATTTTATAAATAACATAGCACTGCGTGAATGCGCAGCTTGATAAGCAATAAACAAGTTACATGATAAAAGTAGAATAGAAATTCAATTAGAAAAAGAAAACTTTGCATAAAATAAGAGGATGGAGAAGAGTGATTTGGGTTCTACTAGAGCAGTTCTAGTTGCTGAAAATGAAAAGCACGTTGCTTGATTTACTTAGAAATACATAGTGTGCTTAATAATGAGTTAAATGTTATCTGAGTTTCTCAGAAGTGACGGGGTAAAGCTGAAAATGGAGTTAGACACTGGTGCTGGGCTGCCCATGATCTCACACTGCACTATTACAAGAAAATCTTTTCAGTCATTAACTAAAATGATGCCCTGCTGCAGACCTATAAAGGGAAAAAGGTAAAGCTTAAGGCTAAAATGAAAGTGTATTAAGTATGAAGGCAAAGAGCAAGTGTTAAGGTTTGTATGTGTGTCAATGGAATGCTGACCTTTTCCAAAATGTGTGTATCAGGAAGCTTGAATTAAAATTATGGTCTGTAAAGAAATTCAAGTGGTAGGTCAGAAAATGCAGAATGCAACCTCAACATAAAAACTATCAAAACTTCAATGAGTGAAGTAGGATAGGTTGGTCCTTCTAACAGAATAGGGTGGTTTAGGATTGCCTGATTTGAAGAAATATTTTAGAGCTAAACTGTTAAGGCTTATATAAAGCAGAAAACTATAATTCAAAATGGAAAAAGATTATGATGAAACTGGGGAAATTCAAGGAATAAGAAGAGAGTGGAATTTTGGATGTAGATCCTTAATGAGAACAACAGCCATACAGAACATTATATTAATAAAGTAGGAGAAAGTATTTTAAAAACTAAGCCAAGATAGGAATGGAGAAAGGAAATGTTGCCACTAGGGATGTCTGCAATTAGGGATACAGTGATAGGCAAGAGGGGGCTGGATTTTAAAACTGTCAAAGGAACCAGGGTGCTGGGAGCAAATAACTAGAGAGGGAAAAGTAATAGAATGAGAAGAGCTCAATAAGATATTTGGACTGCCTTGATATCGGGGACTGATATCAGAGTACATGCAAAGAGAAAGGAATAAGGGAATCCTAAGTGAAAGACTTGCTCTAATAGTTTGTAATTGAATCTAGAATAGAAGCTGCTATTAAAAAATGAGTAATTAGTGGGGCAACTCTATTACAGCAATACTGCACAGCAACTATCGGAATCAATAAGAGGAGGTTAGAAAAGATTGGGAATAGAGATTGGAAAAGCAATTCATAAGGAAACAATGGGAGGATGTATGTATGCCTGTCAAGCAGGGCTTTTTTGGGGCTGGTACCCACTGGTACAGCATACTGGCACTTCTGCTGCCCTGTTTCTTTGTTTCTTTAAAAAAAAAAATATTTTTTAAGGGCGTTCTTCTTTAAGAATGCCCTTTGCTTCAGGTCACACAGATGCAGAAGACCCTTTGCATCTGTGCGATGTGCGACCCATCGTTTACATCTTCCTGGTCCATGGAATTTGAATTCCTGTAGACACTTGGACTGTTGACTGCAACCGGACAAGTGAGTGGTAGGTGTGCATGTGTGTTTAAGCCTTTAAGAGGAGCGTGTGTGTGCATGTGTGCAAGAAATAGGTAGGCAGGTGTGTGTGTGTGTGTGTGTGTGTGTGTGTGTGTGTGTGTGTGTGTGTGTGTGTGTGTGTGTGTGTGTGTGTGTGTGTGTGTGTGTGTGTGTGTGTGTGTGTGTGTGTGTGTGTGTGTGTGTGTGTGTGTGTGTGTGTGTGTTTGTGTATATAAGAAGTAGGTAGATCTATGTGTGTGTGTGTGTTTATGTGTGTGTGAGTGAGTGAAATGTCCAGATTTTCGCAAAATGTTAAGATTTTAGTCTCACATCTTTGGAATTTTTCTCATAAAACTGGATTTTCTGGCAATCCCTGGCAAATAATTGAGGATTAAGACAACAAATAATGGCTGACATTTGAGCTTAAGACTTCATATCCTTCAGAATGTTCATACTAATGCAAAACTTGTTTTATCAACTTTCTATGTTTGTAAGATCAATATTTAAAAGGTGTCCCCATTTTTGGACATTTGTACCCCCCATTATATGTGTCTTTGTCCAGATTTATTGCTTTAAAAGGTTGAGAGGTATGGGGGAAGGTCTAAGAGGGAGGTAGGGATGTATGTGTGTGTGTGTGTGTAATACCTCTCACCTGTACAGATATTCACAGAATGTACAGATTTTTGCCTTATATTTTTGGTCTGTTCCTCATAGAAATTGTCTTTTTTTTTTGAGAAATCACCAGGATGATCTAAGGATTAAAGTTAGTAACTAATGTCATGCATTTTAGTTTAGTTTCAGACTTCATATCTTTTAGAAAATGCATTCTAACACAAATCCTGTTATTCCAGCAACTTTCTGAATTTATAACAGCAATATTTAAAAGGTGTCCCTAGTTTTGGTCCTTTGTCCCCCCATTATGACAGGCTTTGCCCATACTTCTTGTGCTAAGAGGTTGAGAGGCATGGTGTGTGTGTGTGTGTGTGTGTGTGTGTGTGTGTGTGTGTGTGTGTGTGTGTGTGTGTAAGAGATAGGTAGCATACCCCTCAACTACCCAGGCTTTTGCAGAATGTTCATATTTTTGCCCCATATTTTTGTTTTTTCCTCATAAAAAGAATGAAGTTGCTAAATAATGACAGATATTTGAGGTTTAGACTTCATATCCTTTAGAAAAATGCATACTAACACAAATCCTGTTATTCTAGCAATTTTCTACGTTCATGAGAGACATATTTATAATCTGTTCCTATTTATTTTAGACTTTGTCCAGATTTCTTGCATTAAAAGGTTTAGGTCTGTGTGTGTGAGAGAGTGAAATGCCCTAGTTAGGGTTAGCAGGTGGTTAGTAATTTGCTTAGGCTCAAGCCCTGTATCTTAGCTACAGAAAACAAGAGCCTGAATCCTCTACCTAAAACATACAATGGTTTTGCTTAGCAAATGGTATCACTGTTGTGTGCTTAAGAGTTTTAAAGCTATGTTAATAGCGCAGCAGGTAGCATACTTTTGTTTTGATGCAAAAGGCTGTGGATTCTATTTCCACAGCATGTAGATGGATTGCTGATACTGTGTTGGATTTTAAGAGAGTGGGGTGCTGCAGTCCTGAGTATGTCCTCCTTTGGATAAGATGCCTAGTAACCATGAACCTATTTTAGTTTGCCTTCCATTCTCTATTGCAATATTATCAGCTTATCGCTTTTAATGTAACATAGACAATTTATTCTTCAAGGGCAGCAGGTAGTGAATATGTTGATGAAATATTTAAATATAAAGTTATTTTTGCTAGCAGCAACCTTTTTATTATAGCCAGATCTCTTTGATGGTGCAGTGGTAGCATTGTTGCCTCACAGTTACAGGTTCTTAGATTTGATTCTTGGCTGGGGTGCCTACTGTGTAGGGTCTGCATCTTCTCCCTGTGTTGGTGTGGGTTTGCTTTAGCTATGATGACTTAGTGGTTAACTACTGTGACTATAGTGTACAGGGTCCTGAGTTTGAGCCTTGCAGAGGAAGTTTATTTGGTGGGAGGATGGCAGAATGGTTAAGGTGTTTACCTTGCAGACACAAGGTACAGTGTTTGATTCTCACATGGGATAAATGGCTAGGCTTAAAATTGCCCACAAAGGCAGTTAGCCTAGTACTAATCTATCTATCTAATTATTCAGAAGAATTTTACTTCTGCAGAGACTGTGCATATTGACTGATATTGGTGGGTTGTAATGACAGAAGTTTGAGTGGCCTTTTATGGTTGAAGTGTTCTGAATTGTGCAGTTTTGGCATTATTGGTTCATATGTTTCGTTTCTTTGCTTACTGGCTATAAATTTAAAACACGCTCTAACAAGTGATGTATTATACAAGGGATATAATTTAATTATTATATATTATAATTTAATACAATCAGGAAGGTGAATCAAAGAAATTTTGCATGGTCCTAAAATGTGTGCAAGGGATCTATGATTTGAAAACAACCCAAAGGTAAACTTACTCTGCCACTGGCCAGATGCATTTTCTTTGAATGTGGGCTTCAGTGCTGTTACAGTGAATGTGAGTTTCAAAGTCACAGAAGTTTTAATGCTAAGTCTGTTTTCATTGTGAGACTGTATTGCTTTGTTTACCAAACATCTATCAGTGTTTGTGCTGGAAATTTTGAAATAAATGTTTTAAATTAAATCCAAGTATATGTAATCATTGTAGAAGTAAAGCAGAAAACAGTATGCACACTGAGAGTTTTGAACAGTATTTATGGCAACTGGGGAGAAATAGCCAAATGATGGGACACTGGAATGGCTGTGTGTGCATGTGGGGGGGGGGGGGGTGGTTGAACCAAATGCAACATATGCATACCACCTGTTTGTTTACAAAAAAATCACTGCTGTCACGTATGCAACAAAGTATATTTAGGATTTTTGCTTCAAAGTACTTGCATAGTTATTTTTATACCCCAAGCAGATTCCAAATAATTTCTTCTCAGGTAGATAGCAAATGTTGGAGGTGTGATGGGGAAGAAAGAGATAACTGGAAACAAGTTATGGGAGTGTCATGAGTTGGCAGACTTCAAAAATTCTCTAAAGATTACTCCATTAGGCGTAGTGGGTGAGTAAATGGGTGCAACTAAGGAATTTTTTTGTGAGCTGGGATACAAGATCTGAATTGCGTGGATGTAGCAAGGTCTAGGTAAGTTTAATTTGGGTGGCTACCAAAAAAAAACAGTTATTAGAAAATGGAAATCAAAGTCTTAACCAACTGTAGCTGAAGTACTGAATATTGTAAAAGAGAAAAAAGAAATGGAAGCAGGATCTTTAGAAAAGGGTAGGAGCAAATTGCATAGAAAAAAATGGAAATTGTAGGAACAATACATGCAGAATGTTCCAGCATAGGATAAAGTCATAGTGGAGAATTGTAAAAAGAGGAAGAATCTAAGTATGGCATGGATTGACTACAAAAAAGCATGGATTGACTAGTTATACAAAAAAATGTGGTATAATATTTGAAGTTAGAAACATGTTAATAAAGTTTGTTTTTCTTTTATATAAGTGTGTGTGTTTGTGTGTGTGTGTGTGTGTGTGTGTGTGTGTGTGTGTGTGTGTGTGTGTGTGTGTGTGTGTATATAAGAAGTAGGTAGATCTATGTGTGTGTGTGTTTATGTGTGTGTGAGTGAGTGAAATGTCCAGATTTTCACAGAATGTTAAGATTTTAGTCTCACATCTGTGGAATGTTTCTCATAAAACTGGATTTTCTGGCAATCCCTGGCAAATAATTGAGGATTAAGACAACAAATAATGGCTGACATTTGAGTTTAAGACTTCATATCCTTCAGAAAGTTCATACTAATGCAAAACTTGTTTTATCAACTTTCTATGTTTGTAAGATCAATATTTAAAAGGTGTCCCCATTTTTGGACATTTGTACCCCCCATTATATGTGTCTTTGTCCAGATTTCTTGCTTTAAAAGGTTGAGAGGTATGGGGGAAGGTCTAAGAGGGAGGTAGGGATGTATGTGTGTGTGTGTGTAATACCTCTCACCTGTACAGATATTCACAGAATGTACAGATTTTTGCCTTATATTTTTGGTCTGTTCCTCATAGAAATTGTCTTTTTTTTTTGAGAAATCACCAGGATGATCTAAGGATTAAAGTTAGTAACTAATGTCATGCATTTTAGTTTAGTTTCAGACTTCATATCTTTTAGAAAATGCATTCTAACACAAATCCTGTTATTCCAACAACTTTCTGAATTTATAACAGCAATATTTAAAAGGTGTCCCTAGTTTTGGTCCTTTGTCCCCCCATTATGACAGGCTTTGCCCATACTTCTTGTGCTAAGAGGTTGAGAGGCATGGTGTGTGTGTGTGTGTGTGTGTGTGTGTGTGTGTGTGTGTGTGTGTGTGTGTGTGTGTGTGTGTGTGTATGTGTGTGTGTGTAAGAGATAGGTAGCATACCCCTCAACTACTCAGGCTTTTGCAGAATGTTCATATTTTTGCCCCATATTTTTGTTTTTTCCTCATAAAAAAATGAAGTTGCTAAATAATGACAGATATTTGAGGTTTAGACTTCATATCCTTTAGAAAAATGCATACTAACACAAATCCTGTTATTCTAGCAATTTTCTACGTTCATGAGAGAAATATTTATAATCTGTTCCTATTTATTTTAGACTTTGTCCAGATTTCTTGCATTAAAAGGTTTAGGTCTGTGTGTGTGAGAGAGTGAAATGCCCTAGTTAGGGTTAGCAGGTGGTTAGTAATTTGCTTAGGCTCAAGCCCTGTATCTTAGCTACAGGGAACAAGAGCCTGAATCCTCTACCCAAAATATACAATGGTTTTGCTTAGCAAATGGTATCACTGTTGTGTGCTTAGAATTTTAAAGCTATGTTAATAGCGCAGCAAGTAGCATACTTTTGTTTTGATGCAGAAGGCTGTGGATTCTATTCCCACAGTATGTAGATGGATTGCTGATACTGTGTTGGATTTTAAGAGAGTGGGGTGCTGCAGTCCTGAGTATGTCCTCCTTTGGATAAGATGCCTAGTAACCATGAACCTATTTTAGTTTGCCTTCCATTCTCTATTGCAATATTATCAGCTTATCGCTTTTAATGTAACATAGGCAATTTATTCTTCAAGGGCAGCAGGTAGTGAATTTGTTGATGAAATATTTAAATATAAAGTTATTTTTGCTAGCAGCAACCTTTTCATTATAGCCAGATTTCTTTGATGGTGCAGTGGTAGCATTGTTGCCTCACAGCTATAGGTTCTTAGGTTTGATTCTTGGCTGGGGTGCCTACTGTGTGGGGTCTGCATCTTCTCCCTGTGTTGGTATGGGTTTGCTTTAGCTATGATGACTTAGTGGTTAACTACTGTGACTATAGTGTACAGGGTCCTGAGTTTGATCCTTGCAGAGGAAGTTTATTTGGTGGGAGGATGGCAGACTGGTTAAGGTGTTTACCTTGCAGACACAAGGTACAGGGTTTGATTCTCACATGGGGTAACTGGCTAGGCTTAAAATTGCCCACAAAGGCAGTTAGCCTAGTACTAATCTATCTAATTATTCAGAAGAATTTTACTTCTGCAGAGACTGTGCATATTGACTGATATTGGTGGGTTGTAATGACAGAAGTTTGAGTGGCCTTTTATGGTTGAAGTATTCTGAATTGTGCAGTTTTGGCATTATTGGTTCATATGTTTCATTTCTTTGCTTACTGGCTATAAATTTAAACCACGCTCTAACAAGTGATGTATTATACAAGGGATATAATTTAATTATTATATATTATAATTTAATACAATCAGGAAGGTGAATCAAAGAAATTTTGCATGGTCCTAAAATGTGTGCAAGGGATCTATGATTTGAAAACAACCCAAAGGTAAACTTACTCTGCCACTGGCCAGATGCATTTTCTTTGAATGTGGGCTTCAGTGCTGTTACAGTGAATGTGAGTTTCAAAGTCACAGAAGTTTTAATGCTAAGTCTGTTTTCATTGTGAGACTGTATTGCTTTGTTTACCAAACATCTATCAGTGTTTGTGCTGGAAAGTTTGAAATAAATGTTTTAAATTAAATCCAAGTATATGTAATCATTGTAGAAGTAAAGCAGAAAACAGTATGCACACTGAGAGTTTTGAATAGTATTTATGGCAACTGGGGAGAAATAGCCAAATGATGGGACACTGGAATGGCTGTGTGTGCATGTGGGGGGGGGGGGGATTGAACCAAATGCAACATATGCATACCACCTGTTTGTTTACAAAAAAATCACTGCTGTCACGTATGCAACAAAGTATATTTAGGATTTTTGCTTCAAAGTACTTGCATAGTTATTTTTATACCCCAAGCAGATTCCAAATAATTTCTTCTCAGGTAGATAGCAAATGTTGGAGGTGTGATGGGGAAGAAAGAGATAACTGGAAACAAGTTATGGGAGTGTCATGAGTTGGCAGACTTCAAAAATTCTCTAAAGATTACTCCATTAGGCGTAGTGGGTGAGTAAATTGGTGCAACTAAGGAATTTTTTTGTGAGCTGGGATACAAGATCTGAATTGCGTGGATGTAGCAAGGTCTAGGTAAGTTTAATTTGGGTGGCTACCAAAAAAAAAAACAATTATTAGAAAATGGAAATCAAAGTCTAAACCAACTGTAGCTGAAGTACTGAATATTGTAAAAGAGAAAAAAGAACTGGAAGCAGGATCTTTAGAAAAGGGTAGGAGCAAATTGCATAGAAAAAAATGGAAATTGTAGGAACAATACATGCAGAATGTTCCAGCATAGGATAAAGTCATAGTGGAGAATTGTAAAAAGAGGAAGAATCTAAGTATGGCATGGATTGACTACAAAAAAGCATGGATTGACTAGTTATACAAAAAAATGTGGTATAATATTTGAAGTTAGGAACATGTTAATAAAGTTTGTTTTTCTTTTATATAAGTGTGTGTGTGTGTGTGTGTGTGTGTGTGTGTGTGTGTGTGTGTGTGTGTGTGTGTATAAGAAGTAGGTAGATCTATGTGTGTGTGTGTTTATGTGTGTGTGAGTGAGTGAAATGTCCAGATTTTCACAGAATGTTAAGATTTTAGTCTCACATCTGTGGGATGTTTCTCATAAAACTGGATTTTCTGGCAATCCCTGGCAAATAATTGAGGATTAAGACAACAAATAATGGCTGACATTTGAGTTTAAGACTTCATATCCTTCAGAAAGTTCATACTAATGCAAAACTTGTTTTATCAACTTTCTATGTTTGTAAGATCAATATTTAAAAGGTGTCCCCATTTTTGGACATTTGTACCCCCCATTATATGTGTCTTTGTCCAGATTTATTGCTTTAAAAGGTTGAGAGGTATGGGGGAAGGTCTAAGAGGGAGGTAGGGATGTGTGTGTGTGTGTGTGTGTGTGTGTGTGTGTGTAATACCTCTCACCTGTACAGATATTCACAGAATGTACAGATTTTTGCCTTATATTTTTGGTCTGTTCCTCATAGAAATTATCTTTTTTTTTTTGAGAAATCACCAGGATGATCTAAGGATTAAAGTTAGTAACTAATGGCATGCATTTTAGTTTAGTTTCAGACTTCATATCTTTTAGAAAATGCATTCTAACACAAATCCTGTTATTCCAGCAACTTTCTGAATTTATAACAGCAATATTTAAAAGGTGTCCCTAGTTTTGGTCCTTTGTCCCCCCATTATGACAGGCTTTGCCCATACTTCTTGTGCTAAGAGGTTGAGAGGCATGGTGTGTGTGTGTGTGTGTGTGTGTGTGTGTGTGTGTGTGTGTGTGTGTGTGTGTGTGTGTGTGTGTATGTGTGTGTGTGTAAGAGATAGGTAGCATACCCCTCAACTACCCAGGCTTTTGCAGAATGTTCATATTTTTGCCCCATATTTTTGTTTTTTCCTCATAAAAAAAATGAAGTTGCTAAATAATGACAGATATTTGAGGTTTAGACTTCATATCCTTTAGAAAAATGCATACTAACACAAATCCTGTTATTCTAGCAATTTTCTACGTTCATGAGAGAAATATTTATAATCTGTTCCTATTTATTTTAGACTTTGTCCAGATTTCTTGCATTAAAAGGTTTAGGTCTGTGTGTGTGTGAGAGAGTGAAATGCCCTAGTTAGGGTTAGCAGGTTGTTAGTAATTTGCTTAGGCTCAAGCCCTGTATCTTAGCTACAGGAAACAAGAGCCTGAATCCTCTACCCAAAATATACAATGGTTTTGCTTAGCAAATGGTATCACTGTTGTGTGCTTAGAATTTTAAAGCTATGTTAATAGCGCAGCAGGTAGCATACTTTTGTTTTGATGCAGAAGGCTGTGGATTCTATTCCCACAGCATGTAGATGGATTGCTGATACTATGTTGGATTTTAAGAGAGTGGGGTGCTGCAGTCCTGAGTATGTCCTCCTTTGGATAAGATGCCTAGTAACCATGAACCTATTTTAGTTTGCCTTCCATTCTCTATTGCAATATTATCCGCTTATCGCTTTTAATGTAACATAGGCAATTTATTCTTCAAGGGCAGCAGGTAGTGAATTTGTTGATGAAATATTTAAATATAAAGTTATTTTTGCTAGCAGCAACCTTTTTATTATAGCCAGATCTCTTTGATGGTTCAGTGGTAGCATTGTTGCCTCACAGCTATAGGTTCTTAGGTTTGTTTCTTGGCTGGGGTGCCTACTGTGTGGGGTCTGCATCTTCTCTTTGTGTTGGTATGGGTTTGCTTTAGCTATGATGACTTAGTGGTTAACTACTGTGACTATAGTGTACAGGGTCCTGAGTTTGATCCTTGCAGAGGAAGTTTATTTGGTGGGAGGATGGCAGACTGGTTAAGGTGTTTACCTTGCAGACACAAGGTACAGGGTTTGATTCTCACATGGGGTAAATGGCTAGGCTTAAAATTGCCCACAAAGGCAGTTAGCCTAGTACTAATCTATCTATCTAATTATTCAGAAGAATTTTACTTCTGCAGAGACTGTGCATATTGACTGATATTGGTGGGTTGTAATGACAGAAGTTTGAGTGGCCTTTTATGGTTGAAGTGTTCTGAATTGTGCAGTTTTGGCATTATTGGTTCATATGTTTCGTTTCTTTGCTTACTGGCTATAAATTTAAAACACGCTCTAACAAGTGATGTATTATACAAGGAATATAATTTAATTATTATATATTATAATTTAATACAATCAGGGAGGTGAATCAAAAAAATTTTGCATGGTCCTAAAATGTGTGCAAGGGATCTATGATTTGAAAACAACCCAAAGGTAAACTTAATCTGCCACTGGCCAGGTGCATTTTCTTTGAATGTGTGCTTCAGTGCTGTTACAGTGAATGTGAGTTTCAAAGTCACAGAAGTTTTAATGCTAAGTCTGTTTTCATTGTGAGACTGTATTGCTTTGTTTACCAAACATCTATCAGTGTTTGTGCTGGAAATTTTGAAATAAATGTTTTAAATTAAATCCAAGCATATGTAATCATTGTAGAAGTAAAGCAGAAAACAGTATGCACACTGAGAGTTTTGAACAGTATTTATGGCAACTGGGGAGAAATAGCCAAATGATGGGACACTGGAATGGCTGTGTGTGCATGGGGGGGCGGGGGTTGAACCAAATGCAACATATGCATACCACCTGTTTGTTTACAAAAAAATCACTGCTGTCACGTATGCAACAAAGTATATTTAGGATTTTTGCTTCAAAGTACTTGCATAGTTATTTTTATACCCCAAGCAGATTCCAAAGAATTTCTTCTCAGGTAGATAGCAAATGTTGGAGGTGTGATGGGGAAGAAAGAGATAACTGGAAACAAGTTTTGGGAGTGTAATGAGTTGGCAGACTTCAAAAATTCTCTAAAGATTACTCCATTAGGCGTAGTGGGTGAGTAAATGGGTGCAACTAAGGAATTTTTTTGTGAGCTGGGATACAAGATCTGAATTGCGTGGATGTGGCAAGGTCTAGGTAAGTTTAATTTGGGTGGCTACCAAAAAAAAAAACAATTATTAGAAAATGGAAATCAAAGTCTAAACCAACTGTCGTCGAAGTATTGAATATTGTAACAGAGATAAAAGAACTGGAAGCAGGATCTTTAGGAAAGGGTAGGAGCAAATTGCATAGAAAAAAATGGAAATTGTAGGAACAATACATGCAGAATGTTCCAGCATAGGATAAAGTCATAGTGGAGAACTGTAAAAAGGGGAAGAATCTAAGTATGGCATGGATTGACTAGTTATACAAAAAAATGTGGTATAATATTTGAAGCTAGGAACATGTTAATAAAGTTTGTTTTTCTTTTATATAAATGTGTGTGTGTGTGTGTGTGTGTGTGTGTGTGTGTGTGTGTGTGTGTGTGTGTGTGTGTGTGTGTGTGTGTGTATGTTTGTCTTAAATGATAATTTAATAAATGTGTTTAAAAATTATCAAAGTTGCTATCATATTCTATTTACCAAGAATATGGGCACAGTGAGAACACTGAAGATAAAACTGAGAAAGCAATGCCATCCCTGGGATTCATATAACCAGGATGATACCCTAAGAAGATAGGAATCTTGTTGATAAGCCCAATGGACTTGTGCTTTGCACTGTACACATTGCCCATGGTGAAAGATATTTTCATTTTCACATCCCTAACTAGTATGAAACATTTTACAAAGACTGACCTGGCACAAATCCATCCATCAGATGAACTTGGATGATGTTTTGGAACTTTCTTTGAATATTAATGCACATAAACAATGGATCAGGAATAATATAACGATATATAGAGGTGTGACTGTACAAGTAATGCAAGAGAAGACAAAAGACCAGGTAGTACAAGGCATTGTAAACATGCAGTACCACTTAAAGATCATGTTGTTCACACGTCTCAGTGAAAACGATAATTTCAGCAGTCTAAAATGAGCTATAGACAGACAAAGGGGTTACAAACACGGAGTTATTTGAGGCAAATGTGAAATCTTTAAAGAGGAAATATTGTACTGTGAGTATTATTGACCAGAGTGGACAGAGGAGATCACCAAATTAAGAGGAGGCTGAGTTAAAGACACCTTGTCCTGAAAATATTTCAAAAGGTGGTTCTTCCATGGACTGATAAATTAGTGTCATCGATTCATAGTTTATCTTTCTACTGAACTGATTGTTGAAAATATGCATTCAGGAGGAACAAAGGACATGAGATGAGGTATTGATACATTTCAAACCAACTATGTGTACACAGCTGTCATGCAGCAATGCTTTGACTTATGGCATTAGTAAGGTTTTATTGCACAAGTTCCCAGTTAGTACAGGAACAACTACCCACCACTCATGCACCACACATTTTAATGAAAGCTAAGAAAAATATGCCCAAATTGATGAAGAAAAGATTAGTCTGCTATGGGGAATAATTCCCACATGCACAGAAGTAGATTTAACCTGGTAACTGATCAGCAGCCATTGATTTTGAGTTTCAGTCACCAGAAACAAATAATGCAAATGAGTGCAGACAGACTCTTGTCCCTGTTTTTAAGGCTGCATTTGTATAAAATTGAATATAAAGGAACCAAGCTGTCCTGCTCTGTTAATGGGCTGTGTAATCATGACAAACTACAGGAGTCCAATACTAATGATCTGTGTGATTTATTTATCTTTAGCAGTTCAACTACCTGTCATCAATACAGACTTTTACAGAAAAACTTGCAATGATCCTATGCAGTCTTTTTTAATTTCTCCAAATATTTTGGGTTTCTAATGCAATGATGTGAATGGACCCCATTCCTAAGTCAAAGTATGATAAAAGTTCATGAAATTAGTATTGCTTCAATCTTTGATGTCAGCCAGAAGTGCTCTATGCAGCACCCGCAATGTATCCAGTAATGACTCCTTCTGCAATTCATATAGTGTTACATGTATTGGTAACATATCTAAATACGATTGTAGATTCTTTTTTATAAGACCCATTGCTCCTACTACTATTGGAATTGTATGGGTATCTTTCTTCCACATTGCTCTCATTTCTGCCTACAAATCCTGTAGTCACTGGGTGTGGCAATTTCAATGATCAATGCTACTTTTGTCTTCTTTTCATGGACCACTATATCCAGTTTTCTAGCATTTGTCTTTTGAACTGTTGGTAATGGGTGATCCCATGTGATGTAGACTTCATCATTTTTTATGATGCTTTATGGCTCGTGTTTCCAGTGCTTTTCAGCCACTTCAGTGCCATAATGTTTGCACAGTCCCCAGTGCAACAGTCTTGCCACATTATTATGCCTTTCAGTATACAGTCCTTCTGCCATTAGTATGTCGCAGCCAGCAACGAGGTGTGTGGCTCTTTCCAATTCTGTTTTACAAAACCTAAATTTGTCTGTTTCTCCCACATGTTCAATTTGTAAACCAATGTGTACATAGCCCACTATCTTGGTCCCCCAATATTATCTTTTCATCTCTTGGTTTGAATTCACATCTCCCTAACCATTCCTGCATTCGATCCAGTTCAATATAAGGTTCTTCCAGAAGTTTTCTATACTTGCAATTATATTTATACATTTTCCACATTTCTTGCCTTCTCATCTGATTCTTCACCTTATATTCTTTCTTTTGTTTTTTGGTACATTCAATTGCCGCCTGTTTTTTTATCTACTTCTGGTTTGATTTCCATTCCTGCTTGACGCCAATATGCTTCTGCTAGACTAAGCAGGGAAGTTATTTTAGATTTATTCTCTTCACATTTCAAAACTTTTGACTCTGTTTGGGTCTTGTGAGGTCAGCAGATATATGTATAGTCCCGGGTCTATATAAAAAGACCGAGAAGGCATTTAATCAAACACCTCTTCGTCAACACACAAAGAGCAAACGCACTAAAGTGCGAACGCTCAAAATAGCGATTTCATTCCCTGGGAAAGAAATCTCTTGGCCATTCCTGTTGTGTTTTCCCCTTTCTCCACTGTAATGTGATCTCGGAGTTGGTATATTTAGTTAGGGGGGTGGGGGGGGCAAAGCTCCCCACGTTGTTATGTTTGAAAGTGTGTGTGTGTGTGTGTGTGTGTGTGTGTGTGTGTGTGTGTGTGTGTGTGTGTGTGTGTGTGTGTGTGTGTGTGTGTGTGCATGAGTGTGTGTGTGTGTGTGTGTGTGTGTGTGTGTGTGTGTGTGTGTGTGTGTGTGTGTGTGTGTGTGTGTGTGTGCGTGTTTGTGCTAGCAATTTCTTTCCCAGGGAAAGAAATTGTTGTTTTGAGCGTTCTCGCTTTAGTGTGTTCACTCTTTATGTGTCGACAAAGAGGTGTTCGATTAAATCTTTTGATATAGCCCTGTAGTCCCATGGTTGCATTTCTATACATGTAATCAGTTTCAAGGACACCCATACCTCCTTCAGAATGGGGAATATATAATTTTGGTATGCACTGATTTTTATAAATCATTTTGTGAACATGAAACATCCTTCTTTCTGTTTTCCTTTCTAAAATATCCAACACATTTTGGGGCCATTAAGTCACTTCAAAAGTGTAAGTTAGGACAGGAAGAGCACATTGGTTTATAGCTTGAATTTTGTTCCTAGATGTCAACGTTATTTTCAGGATTAATTTAAGTCTTCTAAAATATTCCTTACTAAGTTTTATTTGCATTTGTTCATGTTTTGTTGTTGATCCTTCATCAATTCCCAAATATTTATACACTCCCTCTTGCTCAAGTTCTTTTATATCACATTTTTGTCCCAAACTGATGTTTTCCTGATGTTCCAGTTTTCCTGCTTTAAAGGTTGCTTTTGCACATTTATCAAGACCAAATTACATTCTTATATCATCTGAAAATGTTTTGAAAACTTGCAGTTGTGCTTTTAGTTCCTCATTTGATGAGCTATACAGTTTTAAATCATTGACGAAGAGAAGATGAGAGGTCTTTACAGTCTGTTGTTTTCTAGGAGCCAAATTATAGCCATGGCCTAAGCTGATAAGTAGACAGCTTAATGGGTTAAGGGCAATACAGAATAGCACCTTTGACAGAGAGTCACCCTGGAATATCCCACATTGAATTTTTATTCCTGGAATAATAATTTGTCCTTTATCATGGCTTAATTGCAAAGTGGTCTGCCACTGTTTCATGGTCACTGTAATGTAGTCGATCAGTGTAGAGTGTGTCTTATACATTTTAAGCACTCTTTTATCCATAAATGTGGAATGCTATCAAATGCTTTTTTGTAGTCAATCCATGCCATACATAGATCCTTCCCCTTTTTACAGTTCTCTACTATGACTTTATCCTATGCTGTCCATTGTAGATGAGCTGGTGGTAATGGATGGCCAGGAAATAATAAGGATTAGTATCCACCTTTGGCCACACAGAATGGTTGTCTGCATGCAGAGGCATAATGTTGTATGGCTCAACAATGGTCATTACACTAGAGAACGGACTGCTGTGGACAGCCTATGAGGAGCCCTGCGGTATGAAGCAAATGAAATCTCTAACATGAACTCACAGGCAAAGTGGTTTGGCATAGGTAAATCAGAAAAAAAATACTAGCAAATGTGCTAGATGACAGATGGTCGGCCCTGCACTACAAACAGCACAAGTGAATGACTTTGAGTAGGTACCAGCATCTTACCAACACATAGTCATAGGCGTTGCAGGCTTGCTTTATCAACAGTGAGCTTATTGCTGTAGTGAGTGTCCCTTCAATGAGGCCTGCTTAGAGTCAACTGCATTACGTTAAACCAAATGCAGTTGTGAGGTCAAAACTGATGAGAAATGCATTATCCATACAAAATGTGAATGACAATGAGCCATTGGTTGCATTACCTGAATGTAGACAATGTATAAAACAGAATTATGTAAAGCATTTCATCAGCCAGCCACTACTGAAATGTCAGAGGGATTCCTGCAGAGTTTTAAAAGGTAATGAAAGCTATACGTTCTGATACAAAGCTAGTGCAGCATAGAAGGGAAAGCTTTTAATCATGTACAGAAATAAACTTGCACAGAGCCACAAACGAGACACCTGCCTTGTTGTTGCTCTAATGAGACTGGGATCACAATGAGATTTACTGAAGACTGAAATCTGCAAATATGTTAGAAGCAAGCAACTCCAAAGTGTGCATGATCAGCCCTTCTAAAGTTTTAATATAGGCCAGCATGTTTTGTCAAAGACACTTTCAGAATAATATATAACATCCAGGCCATATTGCTGTGTAAGCAGGGCATTTAATGTATTCAGTAGGTAATGCATACAATATCTGAAAAAGACACATGAACTAAATCTAACTATAAAAATGAATAAAAAACACCAAATGAGCCTGAAATTTGGTCACGAACACACCAGAAAAATATCATAAAAAGAGCGGTCTGAATACCACGGCCTCGGCTAAAATGTTAAAAGCAAGCACTTTAACATAAAAAACAAAATACTAAGAGGTAATATAAAAATATAAGTGCTTTCATGCTCTAGGCACTTCACCTAGAGTGTGAAAGCACTTATCTTTTTATATTACATATACAGTATACATACATACATATACATGCATACATACATATACATGCATACATATATATATATATATATATATATATATATATATATATATATATATATATATATATATATATATATATATATATATACACACACACACACATATATGTATATATACAGTGGATATAAAAAGTTTACACAACCCTGTTAAAATGCCAGGTTTTTGTGATATAAAAAAAATGAGGCCATAATAAATCATTTCAAAACGTCTCCCACCTTTAATGTGACCTATAACCTGCACAATTCAATTGAAAAACAAACCTGTTAGGGGAAAAAATATAAAAAATAAAAAATGTACAAAATGCTGGTCGCATAAGTGTGCACACCCTTAAACTAATACTTTGATGTGTGTGCACACCCTTAAACTAATACTTTGTTGTGTGTGCAACCCTTAAATTAATACTTTTATGTGTGCGCAGACCCTTAAACTACTACTTTGTTGTGTGCACACCCTTAAACTAATACTTTGTTGAAGCACCTTTTGATTTAATTACAGCAGTCTTCTTGGGTACACACCTGCCATCAATTAAAGAGACTCTGATTAACCCCAAATAAAGTTCAGCTGTCCTAGTAGGATTTTCCTGACATTTACTCAGTTGCCTGCTACAGCAAAAGCCATGGTTCTCAGAGAGCTTAGAAAGCATCAAAGGGATCTCATTGTTGAAAGGTATCAGCCAGGAGAAGGGTACAAAAAATTTTCCACAGCATTGGATATACCATAGAACACAGTGAAGACAGTCATCAAAATGTGGAGAGAATATGGGACAACAGTGATGTTGTTAAGAACTGGACGTCCCTCCAAAATTGATGAAAAGACAAGATGAAAACTGATCAAGGATGCTGCCAAGAGACCTATAGGTTCATAGGTTCATAGGTTCATACTAGGCTATCTGCCCTGGGACAATTATAAGCCTAGCCCGATTCTGTATGGCTTACGCCACCCCTTGATTTGAGTATACTGTGCCCTTTTTAAGGTTTAGTTTACTGTGCCTCTGTCTAATAGTGACACGGGAGTAATCCCTGGGACAAACCTATGGCAACACTGAAGGAGCTGCAGGAATTTCTGGCAAATACTGGTTGTGTACTACGTCACAAAAATCTCCCGTATGCCCCATATGTCTGGGCTATGGGGTAGGGTTGCAAGATGGAAGCCTTTTCTTACACAGAAAAACATCCAGGCCCAGCTAAAATTTGCAAACAATATATCAAGTCTCCCAAAAGCATGTGGGAAAATGAGTTATGGTCTGAAGAGACCAAGGCTGAACTTTTTGGCTGCAATTCCAAAAGGTATGCTTGGTGCAAAAACAACACTTTGCATCACCAAAAGAACACCATCCCCACGGTGAAGCATGGTGGTGGCAGTATCATGCTTTGGGGTTGCATTACTTCAGCTGGAGCTGGGCTTTAGTCAAGGTGGAGGAAATTATGTACAGTTCCAAATACCAGTCACTTTTGGCCCAAATCCATCAGTTATCTGCTAGAAAGTTGAAGATGAATTTCACCTTTCAACACAGTGGTGGCTCATGATATCGGACTGCTGGACTGCAGCCCGCCAGCTGTGAATGACAATGGTACAGTCCTACAGTCCTACAAATCCTCCATACAAAGTAAATCTGGACTGCTGCCTTACCATTCTGGATTCAGGAAGAAGGAAGCAGACTGCTGATTCCCCAGAAGTCCGGTGTGAACGCAGGAGAAAGCTGAAGCTGTGGGTTTGGTACGGGAGACTTGGGATGAAGAAGGTAGGTGTGTGTATGTATGTGTGTGTGTAAAATGCCCCAATTGGTTTATACTGGTGACTAGAGAGATTGCTGATGGTGGTTAAAGAATACCTTGGTTGCAGGTAACAAGAGCCTGAATTCCCTACCCACCACCATTTGTGAAAGTTTTGCAGATGTTTGCCTCATATATTGTTCTGTTCTGTTCCTCGTAAAATCTGTGGTTTCTGAGTTTTTGATTCCTTAAATAGTTGATGGTGCAGTGGTAGCAGTGTTGCCTCACAGCTAAAGATTCTCTTGTTTGATTCATAGCTGGAGTGCCTTCTGTGTGGAGTCTGCATGTCCTCCCTCTGTTTGTGTGGGTTTGCTATGGTGTCCTCCCATGTTACAAAGACAGGTGTCTGCAGTATTTCTCCTTGGGCCTCTGCTAAAAATTGGCTTTTGATTCAAGTCAGACTTTTCTGGTTAACAAATCTTAAATAAATAAAATTGATAGGCATTTGAATTTCAGACTTCATAATCTTCGGGAAGTACATAGTAACACAAAACCTTTTATTATAGCAATTTTCTAAGTTTATAAGATGGATATTTGAAATGTGACTCTTTTTTTGGGACTGTATTCATCCATTATTGGCTTCGTCCAGGATTTTTGTGCTAAGGTTGAGAGCTATGGTGAGAACTGAATTCACTGAATATGTCTGAGGGCTGTATTTCCCCATTACTGGCTTTGTCCAGCTGTTTTGTGCTAAGAGGTTAACAGCTATGGTGTGAACTGAATTCACTAAATGGTAGCCATTTAAGTTTGTCTTCCTCTCTTTCACAAAACTGCTGATTTGGCATAGTGGTATATTGCTCTGACTGTTTTGCACAGGGTCCTGGGTTAAATTCTTGAAATGCATGGTGATAATACAGCATTTTATTCTTGCAACTTTCTAAGATTATACAAACAGTGTTTAAAATATGTCCCTGGCTTTTGTCCCTCCCCAATACATTTTGGCTTTTTCCAGATTTCTTGTACTGCAAAGTTGAGAGATACAGCTGAGTGTTGAGTAGATTTTACAAGGAGCTGAGAGGTGCAGGGGAAGATAAGTTTAGTGCTGCTTATGCTGAGATTGCTTGCATTGTTAATAGCACAACAGGTAGTGTACTTGCTTTTGATGTAGAAGGCTGTGGGTACTACTCCCACAGTATGTAGATGCATTGCTAATATTGTACTGAGTTGTAAATGGGGTGGAGGCTGCTGTCTTGAGAATGTCCTCTTTGGTGAAGATACCTAGTAACTATGAACCCGTCCATTATTTGCCATCCATTCCCGATTGCAAGATTACTAGCTTATCATTTTTTTAATGTAATATAGATGAAACAGTGAAATATAAAGTTGTCTGCTAGCAGCAACCTCTTCATTAGTTACAGATCTTTTTAATGTGGAATTATTTAGATGACTTTTACTTCTGCAGAGATTGTGCATATTTACTGATACTGGTGGAGTGTAGACGTTTGAGTAGACTTTTATGATGGAAATGTTCTCAACTGGGCAGTATTGTCATTATTGGTGCATGCATTTTGTTTCATTGTTTACTGGAAAAATGTTCAAAACAATAAATTTAAAGCACCCTCTAACAACTGTACTGTATTATACAAGGAATGTAATTTAATGCAATCAGGAAGGTGCATCACAGAACACATGTATGCTTTGTGTGTAAGGGGCCTATCATTTGAAAATAGCCCAAAGTTAATCTTTATCTGCCACTAGCCAAATGTATTTTCTTTGAATGTGGGTTTCAATGCTGTTTCAATGAATGTGAGTTTCAAGGGCAGAGAAGTGTTGATGCTAAGTCTGTTTTCATTGTGAGACTGCATTGCTTTGTTTAGCAGATGTCTTAGTGTTTGTGCTGTAAAATGCAAAATACAACTTTCAAATGAAGTCCAAATCATTGTAGAAGTAAAGCAGTATGCACATTAGTGTTTATTGTAAATAGGGTGAAATAGCCAAGTAATGGTTCATTGGAATGGCTGCACGGGGGAGGCTCCATTCGACCATGATTTTGTGAGGGGGAAGGACGGCAAACTCAAAGACAGCCCCGACTGAACTATACCTCTCAACTGTCCAGATTTTCATAGAATGAATACATTTTTGCTTCTTATTTTTGGTTTGTTCATCATAAAATTTGTGGTTTTCTGGCAAATCATTTCAGAATTAAGTCACTAAATAATGACAGACACTGAGTTTCAGACTTCATAACCTTCAGAAAAATGCATGCTAAAGCAAGACCTGTTATTCTATCAACTGTCTCAGTTTATACAAGAGCAATTTTTAGAACTGTTTATATGTTCCCCCAATA